>NC_032020.1:16889638-16978985 GCF_001865875.1 Lupinus angustifolius | reverse complement strand
TATATATATATATATGTATATTTTTGGGAGATCAGTGGGTAGATATATTTTATACATCTATTTGTAGTAATCAAAATCAACCTTGAAGTGGAAACTTAAAGATTTTTAAAATAAATTTGCATCCTCTTTTGAAACTTAAAAATGTTCGTTTGATCAATATTTGTCAGTGTAATTTCCTTAATATGGCTATTCCTGATTTAATTTCTTGTCAATTTTTATTAGAATATGTTTTTTTTGTTAAAATGTTTATTCTTTTGAAGTTTTATATTATTGTGGTGTAGTATTTTCTTTTGCCCATGCGGTCTCAAATATATGTATCTAATTGATCTACCGTAATCTATATCCGGGACAAAAACAAAGAACATGAAAGCTCTTTATGATTCATTTACATCATCAATCATATATAAACATAAATAGATTAAAGCTAGATACACTTGCACTCACAAATCTTCCAAATAAGAAAAAAAAAAATTCTAAATGGGATTTAAAAAATGATTCAAGTTGCAGCACTATTCGTTAAGGTGGAAGATGCTAGAGTGAGTGTATCTTGGAATGTGTTAATGAATCCAGTTTTGTTATATCACTTGTTTTCAGGAACGTATTCCTATTGATGAAGTGTTCGAGCAATTGAAATGCACCAAAGAAGGTTTGTCTTCGACCGAAGGAGCCAATCGGTTTGTAATATTTGGACCAAACAAGCTAGAAGAGAAAAAGGTCCCACCCTTCTATATGATTCCATTGTCTAACATATCTTTAAGATAAAATAACTTAATACAACTACTGATTGGTAATACTTATGATGAAATAGGAAAGCAAATTTCTAAAGTTTCTTGGGTTCATGTGGAATCCCTTGTCATGGGTCATGGAAGCTGCAGCAATTATGGCAATTGCTCTTGCAAATGGTGATGGAAAGCCCCCTGATTGGCAAGATTTTGTTGGTATCGTTTGCTTGTTGGTGATTAACTCTACCATCAGTTTCATTGAAGAAAACAATGCTGGAAATGCTGCTGCTGCTCTTATGGCTGGTCTTGCTCCCAAGACAAAGGTAAATAAATTATAGTTTGTTTCTTTGTTTTATAACTGCAGATGCTTTTTATTCCAAAGATATGTTTGGTTAATGAGGCCTATAAATAGAGTGCATGTCTATTATGACTGAAGATAAGCAAAAGTGATGAGCTGTTAATGAGAAAAAATTAAAGGTCTTCGTGAAAGTAATGGTTATGAACTTCAAAGGCGTTGGTTTTGAAATTTGAACTGCTCGAGCAATTAGAATTAGAACTAACAAGTTTAAGCTTGTTTTAAGGACTGTTCAATACTGACTTTGTTTCTTGCAGGTTCTTAGAGATGGTAAATGGAGTGAGGAAGAGGCTGCAATTCTAGTCCCTGGAGACATCATAAGCATCAAACTAGGGGACATTGTTCCTGCTGATGCTCGTCTTCTTGAGGGTGATCCTTTGAAGATTGATCAATCTGCTTTGACGGGAGAGTCACTCCCTGTGACTAAAAATCCCGGGGATGAAGTTTTCTCAGGCTCAACTTGTAAACAGGGAGAAATTGAAGCTATTGTCATTGCAACCGGTGTCCATACATTTTTCGGGAAGGCTGCTCACTTGGTGGATAGTACCAACCAGGTTGGACATTTCCAGAAAGTGCTTACAGCAATTGGAAACTTTTGTATTTGTTCCATTGCAATCGGTATGTTGGCTGAGATCATAGTCATGTACCCAATTCAGCGCCGGAAGTATAGAGATGGAATCGATAACCTTTTGGTCCTCTTGATTGGAGGAATTCCTATTGCTATGCCCACTGTGTTGTCTGTGACAATGGCCATTGGTTCTCACAGGCTCTCTCAGCAGGGTGCTATCACCAAGCGAATGACTGCCATTGAAGAATTGGCTGGTATGGATGTCCTTTGCAGTGACAAGACAGGGACACTCACCCTTAACAAGCTCAGTGTGGACAAGAACTTGATTGAGGTCTTTGCAAAGGGAGTGGACAAAGAACATGTGATGCTTCTTGCTGCAAGAGCTTCCAGGACTGAAAACCAGGATGCCATAGATGGTGCCATTGTTGGAATGCTTGCTGACCCAAAAGAGGTTTGACTTCTTTTAGTTTTACTAATTTCTATTATCGAGTTCTTTTTTTGAAAATTGTTTATGAAACAGGTTATATTGAACAAATTGTGTTTTGCACAGGCTAGGGCTGGGATAAAAGAAGTGCACTTCTTTCCATTCAATCCTGTTGACAAAAGAACTGCTTTGACTTACATTGATGCTGATGGAAATTGGCACCGGGCAAGCAAAGGTGCTCCCGAACAGGTAAGCTCATGATTCAGTTCTATCTGAATTAGTGATTTTTATTGTCACTCTGGATGCTAATATTTTTTTTGGAGGAACAGATCATTACCCTATGTAACCTCAGGGAAGATGTTGCAAAGAAGGCTCATGTTATCATTGACAAGTTTGCAGAGAGAGGGTTGCGTTCATTGGCTATTGCTAGACAGGTTTTATAGCTTCTCTTCATGTTTGAAGTCTGTTGAAACTTTTACATTTCTTTTTGACACTACCCTTCTGATTCTTCTGTTCTACTTCTATAGGAAGTTCCTGAGAAAACAAAAGAAAGTGTTGGTACTCCATGGCAATTTGTTGGCTTGTTGCCACTATTTGACCCCCCGAGACATGACAGTGCTGAAACTATTCGCAAAGCTCTTAATCTTGGTGTAAATGTCAAGATGATTACTGGTAACTATTCTCACTCAGTTATTCCCCAAGCAAAAAAAATACCTATCCTGTAAATTACTATCTATTGTCAAACATGCTCAAATCAATATCGTGCCTTTTGTTCTGTTCTCTAGGCGATCAACTTGCCATAGCCAAGGAGACTGGCAGAAGACTTGGGATGGGAACAAATATGTATCCATCTTCGTCCTTGCTTGGTCAAGACAAAGATGCAAGTGTTGTTGCGCTTCCAATAGAAGAGCTGATTGAGAAGGCAGATGGATTTGCTGGAGTCTTTCCAGGTTCATACTCTTTCCCAGTTTGTGCTGCCGATTTTCCCTATTATGTTTTTTTGAAATGATAGAGTTACTATTTATGTTATTATCGTCTTTTTTATACCTGTAGAGCACAAATATGAAATTGTAAAGAAGTTGCAAGAGAGAAAACACATTTGTGGAATGACCGGAGATGGTGTCAATGATGCTCCTGCTTTGAAGAAGGCTGATATTGGAATTGCTGTTGATGATGCTACTGATGCTGCAAGAGGTGCTTCTGATATTGTATTGACAGAACCTGGATTGAGTGTTATTATTAGTGCAGTCTTAACTAGCAGGGCAATTTTCCAAAGAATGAAGAACTACACGGTTTGTTGCTCGTACCTCATAAACATATAATTCTTCACTCTACTTGTCCCTAAATTAAGACATTTTGCTTCGTTTTGTTTGTATTTCAGATCTATGCAGTATCTATAACTATCCGTATAGTGGTAAGTGGATACTAATGTTATGAGTTATGACTATATGTAAATCATTACATCAAGGAATCAATGAATATTCACCAGTTTGGATTCTCTTTATTTCTAAATGCAGCTTGGCTTCATGCTCATTGCACTGATCTGGAAATTTGATTTCTCTCCTTTTATGGTTTTGATTATTGCCATTCTTAACGACGGTAAAGCTCTTGGCAGAATATTACTCTGAATTCTGGAATAGACTTGAATTTGTGTATGCCTATGATGATTGACAACATAGATCTGACAAAATAACTGTCATACTTTTAGGAACAATCATGACAATCTCAAAGGATAGAGTGAAGCCATCTCCCTTGCCTGATAGCTGGAAACTGAGAGAAATATTTGCTACTGGTATTGTTCTTGGAAGTTACTTGGCATTGATGACTGTCATATTTTTCTGGGCAATGAGAGAAAATTCTTTCTTCCCGGTAAGAAATATTAAACTCTCATGCCATTATTCCAGCATGTACATTTCAAATTGTTGTTTTGGATAAAATATGTAATACCCTTGATTATTGTTGCAGGAAAAATTTAACGTTAGGCACCTGACTCATGAGGAAATGATGTCTGCATTGTATCTACAAGTCAGTATAGTTAGCCAGGCTTTGATATTTGTAACCCGTTCCCGAAGCTGGTCCTTTGTTGAACGCCCTGGATTGCTATTAATGGGTGCTTTCCTTATTGCTCAGCTGGTAAGTATGAAGTTCCATTTATTCCTTTTCGGGTACGAAATGAGCCACTTCAAATAGGTTCATTGCTCCGGCCCAGAATACTATTAATCAGGCATGAACCACATGAGCCCCAACAGTTTACCAGATAAATTGATAAGCAACAAGAGTTGTAGTCATGCAACTGAAATATGGTGCAAATTATTAATCATTTCTTTCTACAACTCATAATATTTTGAGCTTATGGACTTGTAGGTTGCTACACTTATAGCAGTATATGCGGATTGGGGCTTTGCAAAGGTCAAAGGAATTGGATGGGGTTGGGCAGGAGTCATCTGGCTCTATAGTATTATCTTTTATTTTCCTCTTGACTTAATGAAGTTTGCCATCCGGTACATATTGAGTGGCAAAGCTTGGGTAAACATGATAGAAAACAAGGTATTTGTTCATTATTATTTGTTGTTCCTTTAATGAATGTTAATAGTAAAGAGGTAAGGCTGGAAACAGTTTCATCGCTTGCGGAGGTAAGACTGCGTATATATACCCTCCCCAGACCATACTAAATGGAAGCTTCGTGCATTAGGCCGTCATTTTTAATGAATGTTTACAATTTTTGAGAATAAATATTGACTTGTTATTTCAAAATGTATGTCAGACTGCATTTACCACCAAGAAAGACTATGGTAAAGAGGAGAGGGAAGCACAATGGGCAATGGCTCAGAGAACCTTGCATGGACTTCCACCACCAGAATCTTCCAATGTTTTCAATGAAAAGAGTAGTTATAGAGAACTCAGTGAGATTGCTGAGCAAGCCAAGAGAAGAGCTGACGTTGCAAGGTAAGAAATCACACACCCTTGACTTAAAAAGAATCATTCCATGCTTCTCTGTTTGTTGCATTGCATTCAGAGCCATTCTCTCATTGGAATTAATACATGAAATTTCTTTCTTTTCTACTATTCTTACAGGCTTCGTGAGCTTCACACACTTAAGGGACATGTTGAGTCTGTGGTGAAGCTGAAAGGTCTCGACATTGATACAATCCAACAGCATTACACTCTCTGAAAAACACTAGAAAATCATATATAGAAAGAGGGACTTAACTATCTAAATATAGAAAATCATATATTTAGTGGCATACTTGAAACAAGAAGAGACAAGGAGAAGACTTAGCTATATAAATGCTTATTAGGTAGAGAGAGTTAAGACTGTAATATAACTCTCTTAGTCTGCGTTTTACTAATTTTTCTATAGAATGTTTTTTTTTGAAAAATGAATGTATTAAATAAGCACAAGGGTGCCAACCCAAATACAAGCAAAGTCAAGAACTATGTAAATTACAGAAGTTCAAAATGCAAAATCTATAGAATGTACTTTCAGTCTTTCCTTTTCATATGGTTATGGCCTCTGTGCTTTGTTTCCTCAATCTATGTTCTCTATTTTATTCGCATGTCACAATATTAAGGTGGCTATCATCAGATAATGTCGACATTGGGACTCTTTTAGGAGAGAAAATAAGATTTTATATGGAAGTTTTTTCTTTTGTTATTATGCATAGCAAGTGACACATTCCTTCTGTGTATATTCTGAATAAATCTTACTCCCACTAAATATATAATCAAGTATAGTTTGCACGAGGTACCACTGCTCACTGTACAAAACAAAACTACATGAGTGAAATGAAAGTTCCCTTTTCTTAGTTCTGTGGCCTACAATTCATATGATCACTTTGTGATTGATAAGTTATGGTGGTTAGCAACTACCTCAAATTTATTGTATAGGATGTTCTTACAAGGTGCTTTGAATACCAAAGCTTCAATATAGTATATTTTTAGTTTCCAATTTATCAAAAATAATATTATTTTTAGTATGTAAAACTTTTATTTTGTAAAAATGTTAATTTATAATATTAAATCGATTATAAAAAGTTGAAAATAAAATCGTTATATGTATTATGTTCATAAAATGAGTTTATTTTTGAGAAAAATATATGCACTAATAGCGTAAGAGTTTTATATATTGTCAGTTTATCATTCACTATTTATTTTTAATAATTATTGATTTTTCAAAAAAGTAATATAAATGAATGATAATCTTACTTTCATAATGTCTACAATACACTCTTTCTAACACATGCTTTTTTAAATAACTTCTAATGGTTATTTGTTTTTAAATTATATTTTCAAAAGTGTATGAGTTGTGACTTGGTAAAATAATGTACTAAAAAGTGTATAAAGCAATGATTTATGCTATTTTTCTAGTTGGGCCTGGTGCAATCAATCCTAATTTCACCTTGATTTCCAGTTTTAACACCTACTCTTCCTAACTTAGTAATAGCTGCAATAAAAGACTCTGAAAAGCTCCTTCATTTGATGCAAATAAGTTGACTGTTGCCTTTGATCTTGCATCAGTAAACAACACCTGATCAGAAGTGAAGAGACCTCTTCCTTGAACCACATTCTTGAAGTATTGATTATCAAACTTTTGAGGGGTCACAGGGTCCATGTTTATGGCAATTCTAGGATCAACTTTTAGAGGGCACATCTGTCTAAGTTGGAGTGCATATTGTAAATTTAATGTTGGGTCAATCCTATTTCTCGGGCTGAAGTTGTAAATTCGAGTCGAGAAGCGGTTGCAGTGAGAAAATCCAATTGTATGTGCACCTAACATATTAAAACATGTTATGTTTTAGGCTTCTTGAGAAAAAATAAAAGGACTCAGATTTTTGACTAGGATTCTTTCTCAAGTAGTACAATATTGAATCAAATTTGTGCTAGTAAAATTACCTGATAATGCAATCATATCTGTCTCGGAGAGGCCATTGGTACTAAACATGAAATTAAGTTGATCCAAATTGAATTCGGGGTGAGGAAGATGGCGTTGAACACTGGCCTTAGTCGTCACGCCTTCCTAATTCAACCTTATAAAATTGACCCCCCTACCTGCATTATACAATTATGTGATTGTTATTATTATGATTACTGTAATGTCAATCAGTATTAAGAGTATAGTTAGAGTAGTTAAATATGTATAGCATGAATGTATGCATGACTATAACAACCCCCAATAGTTTCACTTTATGAAATATCAAACTTAATTGTTTGTGAACATTAGCTTAAAGTTAAAGTGCAACAAAACTAAGTAGCATTAATGGTCACTTGGTCCGTAATTTCATGGAGAAATGAAAGTAATACAACAAAGACAATCAAGCCTTTATCCTACTAGGTAGACACAAAAAAAATGAAATTATATTAAATTGACAACGTCCCTAGTAGCTAGAGCGAGTATATCAGCACACAAGACTTTGTTTCGGCACTGAGGATCCCTATCAACAGCTGCTTTGGCCTTAACCACAGTGTCAAAGCCATCACCAGCAAGTGTGATATCATCAGGATGATCCTTCTCTGCCTCAGCATTTGGGATGCTAGCAAAACAGATGCATCACAACCCTGCATGTGCAGAAACAAGGTTTGTCAACATCAATCAATAGCCTTTTCAAAAGAGTATTTACATTTTACTATAGGAACATTTTAAGTGTAGACATCGATCGCTTTTCAGCTTTATAATAATATAAAATATCGATACTTTGTACTATAAACCTGAAAGTTATTGTCAAAAGTATCATTCTTGAGTATACATTTACACCTCTATGCACATATATAAGGTAAAATTTTAATGCAAAATTGAGCATATACATAATTGTTATAAAAAGTATCTGAACTCACTGAAAGCAAGGTAAGTTAACTTAATTATATATACATAATAAAAGAATGAAAGTGATGAAGAATTGATACTGACCCTCACAAAGCAGTCATGGAAGAAGAGTCTAAGAGTGGCAGGAGCAGTCACAAAGGTTTGTTGGAACTTCTGTATCACAGCAGAACGTACTAACTGCTCCACATTTGGGCATGTTTTGTTGTAAAAACCATGACTTAGTTGTGTTGCTTCTAATTAACATCTATGACCCTTTTATATGTTTATTTATCATTACCTGACCCCACCTTGAGATGGACCAACAATAAAATGTACACTTAGCATGAATAAATTATTAACCAAATGGGTTAAAATTGAAGGGTATGAACTATGAAAAAAGACAATAATTGGAGAATGATTAATGATTAATTAGGTAACAACAATGACTTGTTAAATGGACACTCTGGCTACTTATATAAATATGTTATATTGTTACCGATGGAGGAATCAGAGGATGATTGAGGCAATATTAACACCAGAAGCCCTTTACAACATGAACAAACATGCGATGTCTCAAATCTTGACTCATATGTTATTATGCGTCCACGAAAACAACATCACATGTCAGTTAAAAAATTTAAACATTCATTATCACTATTATTACTATTTTTGCTTCATTATCATTGATGTGAAACATCCAACACGAGTTGAGACAATATGTTCTATTCTTAAAACTTTGATGGTGTTGCTGTATAGTAAAGTAATAAAATAAGTTGGGTGAAGCATCAATATGCTGAGTTTAGAATATTTTGTGGGGCTATTGGATTATCGGAAAAAGGTATAAAAGTTATAACTAATGTGAAGATAATTCAACTTTTTTATTATTTTAGTTAAAATTTTATTTGCCTCTATAGTATTCTATACAAGTTTTAATTTGGTCCCTAGTCTCTACATAAAAACCCATAATGTTATTGAACATTTTAGAAGTTCAAATGACACCACTCACATGAAAACAAGGAATCCACATTCCACACTATGTGAAAAAGGTTAAGCATTCACTGTTAACAATTTGGGTGATGTCAAAGGACAACATTGAAGAAGAAACATTTGTAAGAAATATGCCTCTTGTGACATGAATGGATATATCATTTCATTGTTTCATGACATAACTTTTGGATGAAGAGTCATCAATGAAATGTTAAGACTCTTGGAAAAGAGTCTATATATAGTGCTTGATGGAAGCACTATACTAACAAGAAAAAGGACCATAAACATTGTCTCTATCTCTGCCCATAAAGATTGTTCTATCAGCCATCACTTAAGGAAGAGCATAGTAAGAACGGGAAGGAGATAGAAAAGTTACTCTATAAACCAAGAACACCAAACAACAACTAAATGGAGGATCGTATCGCCATAGGGAAAGGTTAGTAATCTGTAACTATTCTTATGGATGTGAAAACTATGATTTCTTAAGATCCATTTATACATGACTTCAAATAAAGTTTACAACATTAACCTTTTTAGAGTGTACATAGGGCAAATTGATTTTTTCTTAAAACATGAGAGACGCAAATGTAATTATTTTTCTATATTCATGAATAATGATTCTTTTTGAAAGTTATAAATATTTTTAATCAAATATGATTCCAAGAAGAATAAAAGTTGTATTCTTTTTAAACTTTTAATAATAAAAAAACATTTTTAAAAGTCAATGAAGCAAACAATGAAAGAGACATTGATCTTTCTTTCATCTTTTTCAAATGTAAATGACAATTCCTGTTATTTATAGTTATGGAATGCCAACCCTGGTAGTTTATTCATATTTTGGAGATTACCAACTCAATTGCATGTTACCACCTTTGACAAGTAGCAACACCCTTCTTCTCCTTTCAGACTAAACTTTTTCAGAACATTAATGTTAAGGACTGTGAAGGAGCCATGTAAATAAAGAAGTGATTAAATTTAAGTTGGTTGATTTCTTTTAACACCTATGCCAATCTTGTATTTGGGAAGACTTATATATTTAAGTACTATCTTCTTATGCTACAACACCCCTTGATGCATATGATCAGTGAGACCATAGTTTTATTAGAGAAAAAATTGTATACAATGACAATGTAAGAGTTTTTTACATTATTGATGTATCATCTATCATTTATATTTAATCATTATTGACTTTTAGATATAACTAATACAAATTAACGACAAATGATGTATTATCTGCGTACAAATCTTTATACACTTACTTACATTGCATATGAGCTATTAAAGTGAGGCAAGAAGGAGGAACAAATTTACAAGAAACAGCCATCACTTGTTCAAGTGCCTGATCCTTCAATATAACCAAGAAAAAGTTCACATGAAACAAGAATTTGAGTAGCAATAGTAAATCAGTAATAACAACAACTATGATAATAAAATAATAACACTTTTATTTCCAAAGAAAATAACGGATTGAGTGGCTTTTACACTCTGCTGTACACTAAGCATTATCCTCAATTATGAATACAACCTAAGTATTGCAAGCCCAATTGCTTTACCAAAACAATTTTGAATATATGAATGATTAACAAGAAACCATCGAACAAAAGTGGAGTAGTGATTAATCTCTAGTTTCTCTCTTCATCATTAAAACCTGATCTGTGTCCCTTTCACTTCCATAAGTTCTGTTTGTCATTGCAAAACAGATAGCAAGTTTCCTGAGCCTGTCAAACAAGGCATAGTGTACTTGAAGACTTAGAACAATTGAACAGCCATTTTGAGTTTATTCTGTTTCCATTTTGGCAACTTGTAAAATTCATTCTTAGCCATTCCTAACTTTTCTTTGAACTCCGACACTGATAGATATGCCTGCATGCATGCATCATGATCATGCTCAAACAAGTCAGAACTACGCAACTTCCAAAGACTATAGAGAAACAAAATATGAGAGGCAATTTAATTATACCTCTCGTCTAGTCACATCAATGTCTGTCACAGGATCTTCAGAGGCTGTGTTAACGCGATCATGTGGGTAAACTGGGAGGCCTTCATCATCTTCAGATTCACCCTCTTTCACATCTTCCTGTATAGTAAAAGATTCTATTCTGCTGTTCATAGAATCTTCGTCTTGCTCATTTTTATTGGGGCTTGATTTGGAGGCATCTGAACTCGCTTCATATCATAACAACCCAAATAGCAAGGCATTATTCACTAAAGCAAAATTCTAATGCTAACATCAAATCTCAAAGGAGAGGAATCAATGAACTGATCTTTTATTCCATACCTCTCAATGACCGAGGTATCAAAGTATCTCGTGCTGATGGTGGCTGTTCAAAAGTAGAAGTAAGCTGAGCTATCGCTGCGGCTTTAGGAGCAAGTTTAATTGAATCTGGTGACATAGATTTTGGATAGAGTTTTCTAATCATTGGAGGAGGAGTTGAAAGGTTCCTATCTTTAGGATTCTCAAAATTAGCTGCTAGTGCAGTAAAGGCTGGAGATCTTCCCCTCACACGAACACGATCAGGACTGACAGACATGCTGCGCGAACGCTGGGATTTTTCTGGAAGACTATTAGACCTTCCCCCATATGCTACAGATGCTCTTCGTTTGGGTTTCTGATAATGTATCACATATTCAATAACCAAACAGACAAATGCAAATATGATAAAAATATTAATATGAAGACCTTGTGTTTTTAATAAGATTTTGTTCAAATCAATTGATTGATTGATATATAAAGTACATTAGAATCATCAAAGCAGTTATCCAAGATTGTAAAGGAAGAAAGAAAATAGCCTTACATCCAAAGGTAGAGTACCACCACTTTTCACTATTGTAAGCTTCCTTTGAAATGAGTTTCCCAGCATCTTCCCCACACAAAGGCAAAGAAATTGTTGTCAATAGTCAATTTTAAATCAATTGAATTCTTTTAAAGTCATATCATTTCACTGTTACATTGAGAAACTTACTGCAGATTTTGCAGACTCCCATTTAAAGAAGTGAGTGAAGAAAGGTGGCTCACTGCCTTCCATGACAATATATATTGGAGCTACACGAGATACTTTTTCTAGAAGAAAATCGTGCTCGAGAAATTTCTGTTCACTTAAGAAAAATTAGTTAGGAATTGTACAACTGACTTCAGAAATACTAATAGATGTAAAAAATGCTGAAAATGCGTTACTAAATTTTTTATGGTATTCTAATGTTGAAGAGTTGTCATGGTTTAATCCATATCAAGAACTAAAGACCGAACAATTAACCAAAGTCTTAAGAAGATTGGTAATGAAGTCTTCAAAATACTACTAGCTAAACTATACTAGTCTGACTGTATGACAATAGCTTTTGGCTAAAGAAAAACCAGTTATACCTCACCAATTGTTAGAGCTTGCAATCTACTCTTGGGATCAAACTTCTGGCCAACCCATACAAAGATTGCCGAGTGAATATCCAAGATGAAAATATCTTCCGTCATCAAATCATCCTGAGAGAAGTTGTATATCTCTTTCACCTGAAAACATTGCTTCAGTTAATTCACCCTTAATATAAGCAAAGTATAGCACACAACAGTAAATCACACATCAGTCAATTCACCCTTAAGATTCCTATACAAAATATGCTTTTATTACAAGTTGAGGGATTAAAAAAAGTGGCCAGTAAAGGAAGCCAAAATGGCCATAACCATATCGCATAAGATTATCAGGTTGTTTAATCAAAACTAGAGGTTAGTGACATGATGTTTTTATGTTGGTCAGGTTGGCAGTCTTTTTTCCTCTATTTTGCTGTTATTATGCCAACTACTTATATGAGTTTGACTTAACACCTTTGCCATCCATGTCAGAAATCTTTTCAACAAGTTATTATCAAGAACTCATAATAACTGAATTATCAGACACACACTGAATGCCCTTATAATAACTTAATGTGAGAATGCATCTTTCCATCCTTATTTTTTTTTAAAGCAGTGCTGATGTTGGGGAAAGTGTATTCCAGAACTTTATGTCGTCCCTGTCTTTTAGTTTTTCATTGCTCATCATCATTCTTACGAACTGCAATTTATGTTTTTTCCAATATAATCAGTTTGACCAAACTAGCTGCTTCTCAATCCTACTGAATATATCATAACTTGTGCTTAGAATGGATTGCATCATTTAGCCTTTTTTAGTATGAAGTGCAACTTAATACATTATAAATGATATTTAAAAAGCCAAGAACTTCTTTAACATGCACTCGAACCAAGGATAAATCCAAAATCATGCATATTAACAGTGACTTTAACCAATAGGATATAATAGATCAGTGAGTGTACACACCTTTATTTCTCCTGCACGTTGGCCAGTCAGGCATAAAAAAGAATCATAAGCAAGTCAGCCATTTGCCTTGAGAAAGAGTGGGGTATGGGGAGGTGAAGATCAGATAAGTATTCTACCTGACAGGAAATTCATCATTACCTTTTGAGAAGTTGCAAGAAAAAAGGTGAGGATCATTTTCAGCATCTCTCACAATCTTTTGAGTGGGATATTCTGTTTTTCCTCCTAATATCTCCCAAAACTTTTCAGATTCTGCATTTTCCTTTTGTAGTTTGCATTGTAAATCCGGCTGCAGACAATCAGCAAGGATATTATGTTTTAATTAATAACCAGTGACATATTTTTTATTTTGGTGAATTTAGCTGGATATTATGGCTTGAGGGAACTGCTGCCTGCTGGGATTGATACCTGAACCCGGACAACAGAGCCAATCCTATTTTTGGCTATAGTAAATTTGGCAACAATCAGTATATTTAACCTTTTCAATAGTGAAACATAAAATCTCAGCCAGTTTTAGCTGCTTATCCAACATGTATATACAGCAACTCAATCCTTAGTCCCATTAAAATCTTCAACATATGCTTGTCTAACATTTTTGTCGACGAAAAAACCATTTGGTGTTTGTTAGGAATAATTTTTTTCTCACATTGAGTATGTCTTGGAACATATCAGACCTTTATCAAATCAAGCATTCTGTCAACAAGTTCCTGGTCATCGGCAGTTGTAAAACTTCCTGACCATGAAAAGACAGTAGGCCCGTCATGTAGTATGTAGCAATAAGCAGAATTCAAGGAGGAAGCAACCTGGTTAAGAAAAAAATTGTGATTACATAGATGCAATCTGTATATTCAAAAGTTAGTTACCGATACAAAATGATTGGATACAGATGGGCACCATAAGAGAGAAAATGACATACTGGGTCAGTTTGTACAGCTTGCATATTTTCAGGTCCAAAGCCCTGGATGCGGAATAATGCAACGCCCTCCCCACTGTATGTATCATCTGGTATATTCTTTTCCGCGATGTAATTCTTGTATCCATCACTAAGTCCACCCTAGACAGATGAAATAAATGGCCAATGTTAAATAAAGGGATTATATTCATAAAAGAGTGAAGTTTTTTGTTAGTTATACAATATCAGAATCCTACAAACCTTATAAACAATGAAGCTTTGGAGAATAGAATGAAATTGAATTGGTTCACTGCCTTCATAAATACGAGCCTTCAATCAATTACACATGGATAACATCAATAAGGACTCGTGCAGTGAGCAAAGACAATCTCTAAAGAAATAGAATAACACGTTTGAAGAAACATTACCAGGGAGGGAATAAACTTCATTGATTCTACCATTTTGCCTGCCATTGAAAGAGCTGATGCTCTATCTTCCTACTTTCAACAAAAAAAGTAAAGAATTCAAGCTCTTCTTGGGAAAAGCATCACACAAATAACAAACGAAGTTTAACTTGGATTGGTCAAACATGTCGGCATCCACGGATGAGAAAAGTCTGCAATCATAACGATTACAGTTTGAAGGCACTTTCAGTCTCCTTTTCCCTACAATGTTCTCACCATTACCCCTACATCTCTACTTGG
This sequence comes from Lupinus angustifolius, assembly GCF_001865875.1. NCBI lineage: Eukaryota > Viridiplantae > Streptophyta > Magnoliopsida > Fabales > Fabaceae > Lupinus > Lupinus angustifolius. The sequence continues at coordinate 16,964,232 of NC_032020.1, read as the reverse complement.
CCTCTCAATCTTCACAGACCTCATTCTTGTAACTCTACAAATTCCCCATTACAAGTAATTATAACCCAGGAGTACTTGATTGACAAGTAACCATCTCCACTTGCCAAGCAAAACTACTTGGTTTTCAAGACTTTGATAACTTTCCTAGGTTCCTACTGAAATGATATATCTTGTGTATCTCTCACATATGTTTCTCATTATCATAAATATAGAAATCTCAATATTAATTACGAAATGTGAATCTACCAGTAAAATAGGCAACTATAGACATCAATCTTCAAATTAGGAACTTAAGTCAATCCCAACACAGGGTAATGCAAACTTATAGCAAGACTACATAAACATTCTGTTATGCATTTATTAACTGTTTTCTGGTCCCAAACAATTGAGGATGCTATGTACAGTGTTCTTACATACATAACCTATGATTCACTGATACGGTTTTCAATTCCAGGTGAATATTCGCAGACAGATTATTTATATATACACATTAAAAATCTTAATAAAAACATATGCAAGAACTAGAATAATTTTCACCTCAACACTATTGTTTCCAATCCATGTTCCTATAAGATGCTCTTCCTTATCATCTCCAGGATATGAATACTGAAAGATGTAGCAATCTCCACTATAAAATTTTGACTGGTCATGGGCTGGAAGAAGAACCTTTTCCTGGCCGCTCACACGCCAAACCTGTGCATTATGGTAAAGCTCTTGTTAACAAGAGAAGCAAAAGAGCAGTTTTGGAAATGAAGTACCACAATAACTCTACCCAAATAACAAGAAGTACAGAGCATATCTTCTGAACTCTCTGAGGGAAGCTAATTATCATATGCTTATGAAGCAATACAAATATTGGGTAACATCTCAACGATAACCATTCATAAACTTCAACAATGGGAGACAGGTGGAATTTCAAGGATACAGTTATTGTGGTTATTAAAGATTCACTGATTTTAAGTAATCGATTAGACATAGTAAGACCACAAAAGTAAAACTAAAGAAGGCAGAACAAGAGATATCATTTTTAATAGATTATTTGCTACAAAAGCTAGTAGAATACCTGCAAATGCCCTGTGCAATCTATGTAGGCTTGAGGTTCTTCTTTTACAGTATCAGTTTTCAAGAGACCCTTGACATCCAATCCTTGACGTTTTAGAAGTGCTAGAAAGTCATAAACCGAAAACAAAGTAGAATATAACAACCGTCTGGTCAAAGATGCTGACAAAACGAATTTAAAGGTGGAAAAACTTATGCATGCAAATAACAACTGCAAAGTTCATTAAAACTAACCTGCTACCTTGCCACGTCCATCTTCAGCCTGTGCTACATTTGTTGTATGAGGCCAAGAATCAAACTTGGACTTGAACATCACAGTTTCAAATCCTTCAATCAAACGAATTATGTAGGACTTTGAGCGACCAGTGCCACCTACTAACTCCTGTTTTTTGGTCAATGGAAATTCAAGAGTCATTAAAACTAGACTAAAATGCTAAAAAAACAATACTTAGAAAGAAACAAGACGTGTTACATCTGCAGCGCCGCTTGCACTTTTTCTTTCATCTAGAGAAGATTTTCTGCCCATCCATGCAAACACTTCCAACCCACAATCTATAATATAGCATTTATTTGTGTCCAGTAATTCCCTTGTCAAAGAACTGGTCTCAATGGGTTCTGCCTTCCCCTTTTCAACACTGGAAAAGTCATACAATTTCATTGTTGCTAGTACATAATAGAATCCAACTTTTCAATTAAGTAGTAATCTTCAACATTACAATTGTCTCAATAATTAGCATTATTTTCAAATTCTCAGAATTATCAAGGTATAGAACTTCAGGATAAAAGAATAGTAAATTTTGTAACAGTTTTACATTGGTAAAAACAGACAAGGGGGATAAAGAAAAAGGTTACAAACACATTCAAACATAAATGCTTTCATGATTTCATCCGAATATCATTTTTCTGATAGAAGAATGGAAAATACTGAAGTGCAAATATAAAAACAAAATACCAGTGGGCAAACTAGAAAAACATATTACCACAACAGCCTTGGAGGATGAGAATCAGCAAGCTTATCGTCATCGTTGACCGTTTTCCGTGGAAGAGGAGCAAAGCCCCCAAAGAAACCCCAGAATTCTCCAGTTTCAGAATCAGACATCAACCTTCCATCCTCTGCATGCAAGTTCAGGTATATGCATCAAATTAGTGATACTAAGCACTCGCTTTTAAAACTTAAAAATTACTTCACACTTACCAACAGCAGCTATATCACATTTTCCATCGTGGTAGGTATCCTTAATATACTGTACAACTTCCAATGCTTTTGCCCTTTCTTGAATAGATGAATTGGAACCATTAAATTGGAAGATTTTGGAATCAGTATCCAGAATAAAAATATCATCATGGCTGAGTGAAGATCGAGCAAAAGGAACCTATAACCAACACAAATAGCAAATGAACAAGCAGAAAAATAATGCTTCCATGCATGCGTAGCATCTTTATACAGTGTTCACAATACAAGATTCAGACCTCAATGAGTCAATGGTACGGAATAATATTAAACTTGCCTCTTTAACATGTACAACATGTTTCCCTCTGCATACATACAATCTTGTTTTATGTTCTTCAGCTTCAACATGTTTAAAACCAGAGGCAGCTCCACCTTCTTGAGGTATAATACATGGTTTGAAATAAGACAGGAATTTTTCAGTTTCATGACCTTGTACTTCACGATATTGAACAGCACGTCCTCCTAGAACTGCATCCAACTCAACTGTCTTGATGGCTGCAGCACCCGCTTCATCCTATTTTATAGTTATGATCATCAATTAAAAATTGCATAGAAATAAACTACATTAAACATTAACTTAAACAAGGGGATGGGAATAGTGTAAACAACAAAACTTACCTGGCTGGTTTTTTTGCCAAGCCAGTAATGGATATCATGGAGCAGAGCACCACTTTTTGTACCAGTTGTCTACATGGAGAGGATAAGAAAGAAGAAAACTGTGATACTAATGAATGACAATGCATCCTATGTGATATAGCAAACACAAGAAGTGGAAAACGTAAAAACTAATGGATTAACAGTTATCCACAAAAATCAATATAAGACAAAGAACAATGTAAGTGCAAATCCCCTCCAACCTTGTTTGAAATACCACACCCCGTTTGTTTGTGTTGAGAATACAACATCCCCCTCTTCACATGCTTACATAAATACTAGCACTTAGAGAAAACACATCATAAACACCGCGCCCACAAATTTAATGTGGTTCTACCCGACATGTCTACTAATGAACATCACAGTACAAGTTACAACATTTGTGGACAAAGTTGCAAACCTTCTACTAATGAAACTCTTATGGACAAATTTACCTACCAATATTGTGATTTGCCATGATGGGAACAATAGGGTTTTAAAATTACAATTTCCATGCAATAGAGTAACGCATAGAAATACTAACTTCTTCCAACAATGAATACCAACATTAAGCAAGCATTCTACGAATGATCAAACATTGGGAAAACGTGGCTTACCTTTAAAATTACATAGGAGTCCCCGGTGAAAAATTTCCCATACGAAGATTGAGGAATGAGAACCGGATTAAAATTCTCAATTCGCCATATTTCAAGTCCACTGTAAATGGTTAAGGAGAACAAGCTTCAAACAAATACAGAACTAAACACATAATAGAACCAAATGAAGCAGCAACCATGAATGATTCACGTCAGGGTGAAAAAATGATAAATTGTAAATAGTACAATATATTATTGATAACTAGTGCAGGATACGCCTTTTGTCCAGCTCCCTTGAAAGCTGGATCCAAATCTCTAATAGAAATGGACATGATACTCTCCCACTATCTGCTCTTCCACAACCTAGCTTGAATTTAGCAAGGAATTACCCTGAAAGGAAGCCATGAATCAATCATGAAAGGTAATCTCTAAGTGTTCTTTGGCTGAAGCCCACATAATAGTGGATGAAAAAAGGAAATGTAAATGCTTCCACTGACTTTATTTGTGACGAAGACAAATTGATCAACATATGATACAAAAGGTTAATGTCATTAATTGATACTTCAGTATACATGGGATGATAATAAAAACTAAAACTGTAAGCCTAGCCAGATTGTGGTTTTAAACTCTAAGTAAATGCATTCATGTTCCCTGAGATACAGTAAAAATCACTAATGACTTTAATTTATACCAGTTAAATAGCATATCAATTTGGAAAATAATGAATATGCAAATAATAAAAAGTGTAAAGCTTGCTGCTGCTGCTAGTGAAATGGTCACATCGTAATACCAAGTTGGTATTGGTATAACTGTATAACCTTCTAAATGCCACATTGTTCCAACCACCCTTAATTTCTTATCTATCTTATTACCTCAATCTTTCTATGGAATGCCTTTAGCTTTAGACATTGTGGTTTCAGTAATCATACATACCTCAATTTTAATATAAACTCGTATATGCAACTATGCATGCGGGTGACATGAATTCGTGTATGTACAAGTCACAACAGTTCAGCTTATCTAAAAAACTCAACAAGCTAAAATTTCACATTTTCCGAAGTTTAAAATTTTGATATCCCTTATTTAAGTGCAGCAGACCAATCAAGAAGCCGATCAAAATTTAAGCAAACTCTTGAAAACCTTATTTGAAGTTAGAGTTAAACCAGTGCAAAAAAGAATGAAAGGCATTCCCGGCCTCAACCTGGAATTTCAAAATTTTGAGAAACCAAAAAGAAGAAAGGAAAAAATAAAAATCCAAACTCAACTGCAAATTTGGTGAAAATCATAGAACTTTCAGGAAATATAAAATGGGAAAAAGCTAGAGGGACTGGGAAGAATCAGAAGAAGAAGTTGAAAAGGTGGTGAGAGAAGAGAGAGAAAGGGAGGGAATGATGAATTGCCAAATAGGGAAGTTGAGCACGACTTGTTGGTTGTTGGAACAGTCACACATCTCGAAATGGATTAATTTGGTAGTACAAAGAAAACATGCTTATCACCCACGGCAATAAAAGCTAACACACATGAAATGTAAAAGCTGAAATTAAGAATTATAATTTAAGTCACCAATGTGTGTTTGATTCTCACAAAACTAACATTTTTTTATGAAAATCACAAATGGAAACAGAGAAAAAAGAAGCCTTAGCAATTCAATTCAATCTCAATGATTTGTCCCTGTCCTCAACCTCTTTCAAGTGCCATTTTGTCATTGCATTAAAAAATGCTTCAACTTCTCAAATTAAATGCAGTTGGATTGAAAATTTTGGATGGATGGAAAGTTGTAAATGAAAATTAGGGGTAAGGTAAAAGGAAGAGTACGTGTACCTTTTTACCAATCAGCTACACAAGAAAAATTCATTCTTGTTTGGTTTTAGAGGGTAAAATGCTCAAAAAGCATGTAAACAAATCAAGTTGTATTTCTATAATTTGGTTCTTTTTTTTTCTTCTGGGTAGTGAAATTGAATATTGTTTTATGATTGTTGTTTTTTTAATTTGAGGGGAAGGGAAATGAATGAGAAAGGATGGTTGGTAATGGAGGAAGTTGAGCTCCGAATAATGAGGATTGGATGCGAGAAAGAGAGAAACCAGGAAAGTTTGGTCAATGCCATTGCCACTACTCATTCATGCAATGCAATACAATGCAATTCTCATATAAGGTCAAAGCCTAATGTCGTGTTTTTTTATAGAATATATATTCAATTCTTTAAATAAAAGTATCATCTATCACATGTTTTTAGTAATATAGAGAAATTATATCTCGTGCATTACACTACTTACTATATATTTTGAAAATAATCAATTAATAGGTTAAGCCTAAAACTGCCACTTAGCAAAAGTTTAAATGAAGCATCATACCTTTAAATTTATATTAGGGAAAATTTTTTAAAAAGTTGATGTTTTGCAAGTAGATATTGTAAACTATTTTTTCTTCTTAATTACTCCTTAAACTTTAACTATTGATGAAATTAGTCACTATATACATACAATTTAAATTTGAAATTGGGAAAAACAAACAGAGTGAGAAGCAAAACAAAGAGATAGTATTAGAGGTTGAAAAAGATAAGTCATGGAAGCTTAACAAAAGATGGCGATCATGACTAAGGAAGAGAATACAACTGTAAGATGAATGCAACTGCATGTGATTTCAACACCGAGGAAATCAGTTGAGAAAATGATGTTTGAAGAAATGGTTCAATTTTTGACACATTTGTTTTCCACCTCTAGAGGAAATTACAAGTTGGAGAACAAAACAAGGTGCACCACAAAGACTAAACTCATATATGATAGCACAAAACTCAATTAATGAATCAAGCTAAGGATGAAAGTGTTATAGTTGTAGAGTGGAATTAATAGCACTTTGTCTAATGCTTACAAAATCTAATGTGTTGTGTCACCAAAAAAAAATTAATGTCTTAACTCCAATTTTATTGTTAGTAATTTAAAATTGTATGTATGTAGAGACCAATTTCATCAATAATTAAAGTTTAAGGATTAATTAGAAAGAAAAAATAGTTTACAATATCTACTTGCAAATCACATAAAGTTTAAGGGGTTTGGTAAACTTTTTCCTTTATATTATTACTAGCGTATCGACAGACACTTCTTATCTGTCGACCTGCATTCTTATTAAATTTGTATTTTTATTTTAGAGAATTAAAGTGTTTTTTATTCAATGTACTTTATTTTATAATTTTCGTATTTATTATGATATCCAACTTAAAGTGAGATCTATTAATTATAGTTATATAGGATTATATGATTTTACTTTAAAATAAAAAAATATTAAGAGAAAAATAGAATAATGATGATAATTATTTTAAGTTTTGGCTTTATATATAGTATAGATAGTTATTAGTAACATAATAACTTATACAAAACTATCAATGTACCCAAAAAAACTATCAATTATCACATGTTTTTAAAATCTAATATCTACCAATTATATCTAGTGCATCTTATAGATAATTACACTATTTATATTAAATAAAGTAAGATTTTCAAGTGAATAATTCATAGGTTAAGTTAAACCTATTTGGCAAAATTTCTAAAACTTACTAAATAATATTGTATTGATAATTTAATAATTTTTAACATTAATAAAATAAAACATTATTTATCGTTCATCATTATTGAATCATTATTTATAAATGTTATATGATATATTGATACATAAAAATTAAAACCTTACATTTATATTAGTAAGATTAAGATTTTAATACAGTATCTAATTATTAATTGCGGAATAAAGTAAGATTTTGAAAATCTTCAACTTAGGTTAAACCTAAAACACATACTTGACAAAATATTCCTAAAAATATACACTTAAATTATATTATTAAACAAAATAAGATTAAGATTATTAAGATTTATATGATTAAGATTAAAATACAGCAACATGGTAGTCCAAATTTCATCTTTTATTAAAGAGTGAAGATTCATATACTCTAATAGTATGTTTTTCCTTATCCTCAACATCAATTTTAGTGATATCTAATTATTTAGATTTACTTACTAATTCAAATTATAATCAGGATTTCCTTATAATTGATGGTTAAGATGGAAAGTAAGTTTAAAAAACTTACTCTTGGAATAAGTGGATCCTCGAATACACAATGGAATGATGTTTGAAAGGGTTTAATTTGCAAAAATTGTTCAAATAATTTTTTTATTAGTATACCCCAACCATAAATTATATTTGCGATAATATCCATTCATTACTTCACCGGTTATTGTAGGTGACCCATTAGAGGAGCATGGCTAAGAAGCATTAGAATTTTCATCTCGTGGTTTTTCTGCCTTATATACTAAAAAATAAAAAATAAATAAAAAAGCGGAACTAGGGTTTTAGGGTTTCTAGACTTTTTCAGTGTTGTGATTTGTGAACTATCAATTGGAGATGGCGTCTCGGCCGGAGTCGATAGCGCCGCCTGAGATATTCTACGATGATGTTGAAGCTCGCAAGTACACCTCTTCTTCCCGTATTGTTCAAATTCAGGTTCTTCTTCTTCTTCTTCTTCCTTTTTTCTATTCAAATTAATTAATTATTACCTGAATTTTTGTTATATTAAACTGATTTTGTTTATTTATGTAAGGCTGAATTGTCTGAGAGAGCCTTGGAGCTACTAGCTTTGCCCGAAGATGGTGTTCCTAAATTACTCCTTGACATTGGTAAATTCACTTACTCATTATTAGGATTTGAGACTTTTTCTTTAATATTTGATTTTACTTTATTGCTTTTTCTTGTGTAGGTTGTGGATCAGGACTTAGTGGTGAGACTCTCTCCGAGGATGGACACCATTGGATTGGCTTGGATATCTCACCTTCTATGCTTAGTATGTTTTTTCATTGCCCTCTTTAACTATTCTATTCTATTTTCTTTTATTTTTCATTCATTTATATCTTATGTATTTTGCATTTGATCTGTTAAATTATAGATATTGCGGTGGAGCGAGAGGTCGAGGGCGATCTTTTACTTGCTGACATGGGTCAGGTATTACCTTCAAACCTTCAATTTCTGTCCAGGTGGCTTTGGATTACTTTTGTCTGTTTAACAAGTTTCCCTTTTCCATGTTATTCTCGTGTTTATTTCTGAACGCAATAGTTACGTGATAGGAGTAGCGTAGGAAATAAGATGTTTGCCGACTCTGCATTTTGCCTTATGTTATTCTTTTCCCTTGTCTTTGGTTTCAGGGTTTAGGGGTTCGTCCTGGTGTTATTGACGGGGCCATCAGTATATCTGCTGTTCAGGTCTGTTTTCTTCATGCTCCACACTTCATATATGTGTTGTTATTGGTTACTTACATTTTGGGATATTGTATTGTTATACACCATACAGGTTGATGTTTGCCTTTAAATTAAATTCAGAACTCTCTTAAACGAGACTTGCTAGGAATGAACCAATTGCAACATAAGTATACACACTTTAGAAGCAACAAGTGGGTGGTAACTTGTGAAAAAACTAAAGAACAAAAAGTATCACCATGTCAAATGTGAATAATTTGCAACAACCAATATCCCATTTTTATTTGTTTTTTTCATATGAATAAGCGATGTTTCTGCCAAACTTGGTTAGGTGTGTCTCATTTTTGCTCTTTATGTTTTGAATTTTTATATGATGTTGCAGTGGCTATGCAATGCTGATAAGTCCTCCCACAACCCACGATTAAGATTAAAGTATGCTCCTTTTCTTACTTAATGTACGACATTTCTTTATTTCTAGATTTCTAGACCTGTATATTTTGAGTCTCCTTAAACTCAAGGTACATGGAGACTTGCATAGTTCTTCCTCTCTAGCATCTTGTGATTCAAGGACTATGCTGCAATCTATAGCCTTTACTCTGTTGATTAATGATATTAATCTCAATTTCTTTTGTAGGGCTTTTTTCACTTCTTTATACAAATGCTTATCAAATGGTGCTAGAGCAGTATTTCAAGTGTATCCTGAAAATATAGACCAGCGTGAAGTGATTTTGAATGCCGCAATGCGTGCTGGGTTTGCTGGCGGTATAGTTGTTGATTTCCCACACAGGTATGACCAAATCCTACAGAATTACCTGGGCTAAATATGATCTTTTAGTGTTTGTTCTGTCATCCAGCTCAATATCATTCTGCTATTGATATCAGGTTTTCTGGTTAATGGAGTCTGGTAAATGAAGAAATAATATTTTTACATTTTGCTGAAGTAAAAAATATATATTAGGAAGCTCAAAATGTCAAATGTTGTTTGTGATCCATTTTCTGTTCATCTAACACTGCCTGTGTTTATTCTTCGTAGCTATATTGGTATGAAGTGACTGAGATTTATTAATATTTTATCTTAAAAGAGGTCATCTTAAACTGTGTACTTTCCTTACCTGAGATATAGCTTCCCTAGCATACACCTCAGTAGGAAGGATGGGAAGAGGAAGATCACAATCACAATTCATAAATGCATAACATATCTGAACATATGTGGGTGAATTGTTGATTCATTCCACTTACTTGATGTACAGTCCTGTGTTATTTTCACCTTTTTTATATGCACACTCCTAAAGAAAATGAGTATATTTGATTCTAAAGGTAGTTTTTGGCTATGTTTTATTCTGAAAAGATTACTCCCTATCCTTTTTGAGCATAGTGTTCTACTAACTATTAAACAATTGTTTTATAATAGTTCTAAGAAGAGAAAGGAGTTTCTTGTTCTCACATGTGGTCAACGATCAACGAATGCATCCATGCCCAATGGTAAAGATGAAGATGGGGAGAGTTGCTCTGATGATGACATGGAAGAGGACGAAAATCAAACAGTGAGTCTTAATTACACTTCATGAACTCAGTTCAGGGCCTTACCAAGATGCACTGGACATCTTTTTAAATAAAAATATATTCCTTTAAAAAATATGGCTATTGTTGTGAAGCACCTGGCAGTTTATAAATGACACCAGTATATAAATTTGATCCAGTTTTTGTTGCTAAGCACCTGACAGAAAAAGGCTTTCCATTAGTTAGTTGAATGCATAGATGACTATACCAATTTATAATTTTGTTCCAGATTTTGATAATGAAAAATATGTTGACAAGCTGCATGTTAGATGTTTCCCTCTTATCCCAGCTCTCATAAGCTTGCTTACAACTACATTGCTTTATTAAGCGGAAATAAAAATACTGCAGGTATGTATCTCAGACAGGCATAGACCCCGGAAGAAGCTGAAAGGAAATAAGAGTGGCAAGGGAAGGGAATGGATCATGAGGAAGAAGGATCAGATGAGAAGAAGGGGAAATGTAGTTCCTCCTAATACCAAGTACACGGGTAGGAAACGAAAGGATCGCTTTTGATCTTATTTATGGCGTTTGCCTCTCAGCCTTGTCCTATTTATTAATGGGCATATTACAATCTGCATCTTCGGGTTGCTTACATGCTTGTGAAAGTTCCTACTGTCAAAATCTGCAGCCTTGCAGAATATTTTTCATGTACGAATTATGGTATACAGTTGTTGAGCTAAATGGCTAAGATTTAAGATTTTGTCTTGGTGTTTATTTTTTAAAATACAGATAACCTTTATGAGTTAGCTGAAGTTGTATTTGTTAGTAAATACATTATACATATTATGTTATAAAGTCAGTGAATTTTGAATTATACATTTAGCATGGTACGGAAGTTTGCAACTACACGGATGCCATCTACGGTTTTCCTGACACTTTTTGAAAAGCTCCGTAAACTCAACCAGAATGCGATATGATGTTATTTGGGTATATCTTGCATTGCTTCACATTAAGAATGTTTAAATCTAGCCAATGAAGTTTAGTCCAAATATCTAAGAGCTCACTGTATGATGAGCACCATTTCTCCTTTATCTTACATCCATTTGGAAAGAAAAAAACAGATGGGAATGATGGGAAATTCAGCTTCCTTCTCCTTGTCTAAATAGTCCTTCAAATTGGAGGAACGTCAAAATGCTCCTAAAAATTAATAAAAGATTGTTTTGAGAATGACATAAAACTTTACCCCCCCTTCCTTTTCCGTCGTTCTCCTTCATCAAAACCAAACCCTTAAAAAACTTGCATTAACTAATTAAATACCAAAAAAAAAAATGCAAAAGATATCTATGTTCCAGTCCCACAAGAAGTGTGCTGCAAATTTACATTCTCCCATTGCTTAACAAGTTCGTTGTATCCCTCAGCACAACCAACAGCAAACTCTGCCATTGAGCTCATAGCAGCTGACATTCCAGCACAAAGTACCTTAGTAGCAACTTCAGCCAATTTCTCATTACTCATTACCTCTTCCACCATTTCCATATTCTCCTCTGATCCAACCAGATTTCGTCGAGAATCTTCACGTAGATGCTGTGCATAGAAGGATCCTATACCAGACGCAAAAAAGTCAATGCCTTCAAGCACTGTTGCTTCTTGTATTGCATCAAGACGCCTTGACCACTGAACACAAAGTCCAAATAATGGATGTGTGCCGCTGGATCGGCGTGGAGAGCATGTTAACTTTGATGCATCAGGTTCACATCTCATACATCGTAGAAGCCAGCTGGTTAGTGCATGAACATAGGATCTTTGAGAGGTGGTCCATGACTCAAAGGTGTTTCTCCAATTCCTCAACTCAGTTTCAAGATTAGAGGCAGAACGAGCAAGCCTGTGTGGATCGGTTATTGACATGGCTGACTGTTTTCTGATATTGACTTTAGAAGTAGTACCAGCTAGAAGAATCTTAGCTTCATCTAAGGTTGTCTTTTGTGTCTGATGACATTCTGCCATCACTTTCCACATCCTTGCCAACCTGTAGTAGTAGTTTGTGTAGTAGAATCAGCAAGCATGATATTTGCATCCTATCTTTCAGAAACTAAGAAGTGAAGCATGACCATACACATAATGAGTGAGTTCTGTGACGACAATAATAAGTGCATGCTCAGAAGTTTTCCCCCAAAATGGAGAAGGGCATAAGTAGATAGCTAGGTTAAAAACCAAGTTTTTTTAGAGTAGGTCTAACAGTTAAACTCTATAAGTTAGGATGATTTTATCTGTATTATTTTATTAATGCTAAGCGAAATCTAGCATTGTAGTTCTCAGAAAACTAGCTTACTGAAGTCATTATAGTATTATATAGTAGGAAAACTAGTTTGGGCAGATAAGAGACATACATGACAAAATAACATATTTAGCAGTATGTTTGAAATCTGAAAGTATAAATACAAAGTTGTATGAGATTCATGCATACCCTTGCACCAAATCAAGAAGTTGGAGATGCAACTCTTCATCTCTCAGAGTTTCAATTCTCTTGGATATAGCTTCAATAGAGTGTATTGAAACCGTTATCTGGGTATGTAGATCTCTAATGGCTGCTCTTGTTTTATCCACAGAAGAGGGATCCTCTCCTTTTACATCATTGCTCCTGAATTGCTGACATTTCTTCTCATATGCAATTCGAACACGTTCTCCAGACTGTTAAAGAAGAAATTGGGCATCACAGTTAGTTTCACATAAGTAAAATTGTATGAACCATTAGGCACGATGACCTGTAAAATAGTAATCTAATAACTTAAAAAATGAGAGATGATATGAAAAATTAACGAATATAATTTAAGAAGGTTGAAATGTGTTTCAGCCGCAATACTTTATAACCTTATTTAAGGACTAATATTAACTAGAAGCTAAAGCTCTGGAATGAATAAGTACTTTTCAAATATTATCTTAGGGTAACTTTAAGAAGAGTATTGTCCATTGATGGATTCTATAACCTAATAGTAAATATTCATTTTGTTCAACCCTGAAGTGTCTACATAGCAGCTTGCTGATACAGGTTAACAAAGTCCAGCAATGGGTACCAATAGGGAAGTTTCATAAGTAGCAATGTGTACCAAACATGTCATCTGAAAGAAGTTTCATGAAATAGTTTTACAATGCATTTTAGTTCATGGTAGCATTTCAATACTATACCTTGACTTCCTCATATAGCTTCTTCTCCCATGCATATAACCTTTCTAGTGTTGATTGATGACTACCAGAAAACACACACTGCTCCTCTGGATCACTTATGCATTCATTATCGTCATCCCTATTACTTGAAGGATTTGCTACAAATCTTGATGAGGTAGAGCTTGAAACTGAGCGGAACAGTGCTACTGGATTCAACAATTTTGATGCTGCAACACAAATATGATCTTAAAATTTACAGAAAGTAAGATTATTTTTACATACAAGACAAATTACACATGCATTTTGTATACTGTAGATTGACTTTTGAAGGGTATATATTGGAAGCACAAGAGAAAAGAAATGCATTTGCATTGGCCAAATGAATATCACAAAATTCTTGTTCCAATAATAACCAGGGATGGATACAGTCCCACCGGCCAGGTACCCAGGGCCACCCATAAACGAATAGTCAAATAGCCGAAAAAACTGAACTTTTTAAGCAGAGCTAGTTGACTTTGAGATATCACTTTTGTCATCCGAGTTATGTACCTTCTTTATTAAACACTCAATAGCTAATGGGTCAAGCGACTGATATTGCATATATTTGGTATAATTAGTAATAGGAAGTTACTCATGTGAGAACAGTTGCTATTGTGAGAAATGAGAACAAATATTGTACAACTAATTATATAGATGTAGCATTCTTTTATAAAAATGCATTTTAAAGAAATATTCGCAATATATTCTAATTTATTTGGTTCCCTCCCTTCAACCCTTTCTGAATCCGTCCCTCATAGTAACTTACCAAAATTTGTGTGACAAAATCAATATCAAGTTTTCTCCAACCTATTGAGACTTTCATGTTTCCTCCATCGATAAAATTTTTGGGAATGCATGTTATGCTTGAAATTTGAGGCTAAACTCACAACTCTAAGCACTATTAAATGCAGGAGCATGCGAGAACACTTTAAACAAAGTGAAAATATAAACTTAATACTTCCATCAAACCTGAGATTTCATTTGATGTCGACAAATACTGAGTTTTCTTGGCCTCTAACAATGTTGAGAAATCACTGGCTGCATTGCAGACCATTGTGAATTGAGCTTGAAGATCCCTGATCACTTCTGTCATGCTTGTCGGCCTTCGGTCCACATAAACAGTAAAACCAGGTGTTTCTTCCTTTGCTACTTGGTTTTCAATTGCCACTTCCCCATGGCTGGGTCCAATATGACCAGCAGTTTGAGCTTTTGATACTTGAAAACTGTCACCGACATTGGCTTGTGAGTCTGTGACTTGATGCACAGTTCCGGTTTCATTATCTGTTCCCTCTTCATGCCCCTCTTCCTCATCTTCATCAACATCTTCAACCATGACTTCTTCTTTGGAGGAGTTTATATCAATTTTGGTTCTTTCTTCTGCAACATTTCTTTTTCCAGCAAAATTTTCTTCTTCAGTTTCTTCTTCCAGGTCTGGTATTCCTTCTTCTTCCCGGACCTGCCTCAGTCCTCTATTTTCATCGTCTGTAGCATACTGTTCAAGGGTACTACGGGTAGAGTAACCATAATAATCTAGTGATGAAAAGGGGTCCCAAAAGAAGTCCCAATGGGAGGTTTGAGGTGAAGGGGGAGGGATAATAGGCCTATTATTGGGGGGATAAGATATGGGTGAGGATTGCATAGAAAAATAACTATCAATGCCAAATTGGTGCATGGGAGAATACATTTCAACTCGGAAAATTTCGGGTGATTGAGGCCTTTCCTCAACTGAAATTGGTGGATTACCACCCGGCTTGAGGTGATTCACTTTCAAAGTTGAATTAGCACCAAACTCAATGGTTGTCGGGATGAAGGTTTTTGATGATATGGGAATGAAGACAGGACTAGTTTTCTTTACAGGTGTGAAGGGTGGAGGAGTCATGAATGAATCTAATGACATCTCGTCTCCTTCGATGTAATCAAGCAATGCAGCTGAAACTCTTTTCAGAGATTGGATGTATGCTATGTGTCCAGAAGCAAATTGAGTTCTTTGCTCAACAGCTTGTTTGATGAATTTCTTTCTATCTTTACAAAGTTGAACTGCTTCTTCATCATCCAACCTTGATTGAGAACATCCCATATTTCTTGGTTTCCCTTTAGCCCTATGAATATATCAGGCTTGCATTGAAATTGAAATCAAAGGAGGAGAATCTGTCTGCAGAAACACAAAAGCTGAATATATGCAAGCATGAATGCAGAAAGAAAAGAAGAAAAAAATCAATGTTATATTAGAACCAAAGAAAGAAACCCATCTATCAATGTTAATAAAGTTGGATTCTTTTCTTTATTTTGAAGACATAGGACATTGGAAATGGAGCATTCTAGACAAATAAGTAGTGGAGATTTATAATGAATCCCCTTTCTCTTCAGAAAACAAAACTATGCTCTATCTCGATACATACACATTGACAAATCAGAGAATTTCTAATATGTGAATATTTCTTTTTGCAAAGGTGGAAAATAAAACACAATCTCCAACAAAATCATTTCCAAGTACAAAATAATAAATGCTAACATTAAAACAGTTGTGAATAAGCCAATTTAGCAAAAGAAGAATACCACTCTCCACAAACTAGAAACAAAAAAAAGTAATCAAGAGCTACATTGCTGATAAATGCTAATATGAAAGGTAGAAAAATATTATAAAAAGTTGTTAAGAGAAAAGTCACAAAAGAGTTTATAAACATGAAAACATGGTTACCCATTTGATTAAAAATTTGAAAAAGCTTAACTCGGTGTCTAGCTTTCAATCTTTCATGATATGGTGTTTGGTTAGCGGAAAAAAACAGAAAATGCAGAAAGAGACAATAATCAGAAGTAAACATTGTTTGGTTTGATTAAGAATGCAAGTGAAGATTGAAACATAGAACGGAGTAGTTACATGCATACCTGAAACGTAGAATGGAGCTTTGATCGCGGAGGTTGAGAGTGAGAGAAGAACAGAAAGAGACGTTGAGAAAAAGAAGCAACGGTCAAAAAAATACAAACACAAAAGAAACAAACACTGTTCATGTCTGCAATAGATTTATTGACTGCCACAATAGTGTTTTGCTGATTGGCTCCAACACTTTTGTTGGGAAAATAAAATAAAATAATTGGCCTAATTAGCAATTATCAACTATTTACTTACCCTTTTCTATTTGAAGCTCACAGTTTTGGTGGAACTATACTACACAAATCATACATACATTCATGAATTTGAATTTTGTATTTTCAGTATAATGATTAGTGAATTTCTTAATGTAATTCTTTGAAAGGGTTTCTAAGTTAATAACATTATACCTGCTTGATGTTAAGTTTTTAATAATGGAAAAGAACTCTTATACGGAAAAGAGATGTATGTAATAACAGCGTAAGAGTTTTTATATACTTTTCGAGTTTTCGTTATCATTTATCATTCACTTTTAATTATCATTGACTTTTTAGATAAAGATAACATAAATAAATGGTGGATAATACACTGACTGTGTATAAATCTTTATATTGGTATAAGATAGATTTTTGTATCACAATTTATACACTTTAAATATTGGATTAAAATATTTCAGTTATTTTATTAATAAAAGTGTAATACATGAAATAGCTATGCACAACCTTGTCTTGGAAACGAATATCTTATTTTAGAATATGTGTGCGTTTGAGATTTAACAATTCACTAGGGATATAACTCTGGTGCTAATTAAAAAATATTTAACTCCAGATGTTAGAATAAAATAAGACATAAATTATGAAAGTACAAAAGTAGTAAAATGAATATGAATGAAACCATGTAAGTAACTCTTTAACTTTGGTGGAGACTTTTGTAGTTGTAACTAGCAGGGAGCAGAGAAACTGAGTAGATTCTTCAGACACAAACACACACAAAGGCTTAGTAACTCACTGTCAGAGCAATTTGTTTATTTTTTTAAAGAAAGAACATAGAAAAATAAAAGCAGGAAAGAATTTAGAAAAGCATAAAAAGGGTTAAGGGGGCATGAAAGAAAGAAAAAGAGAAAGCAGGTTCCTATGAGTTTCGATAAAACCAATAAAATTGTTAAATTTGTCGATAATTAAATATAGATTTCGATAATTATCTTCCATTAATGAGATTTATTTATTTCCTAAGCCCAATCTAGTCCAGTACATAATCCACATGGTCCAATATGTTAGGGAATCTCTCTCACTGGCCCGTATACTTGTTTCAAGTCTTGTAGATCAAATATGCTCATGTCAATGTGTTTATGACTAAATATATTTTGGATTAATATTATGTTGAGTTAGTAATTAATTAAACGTATATCTTAGTAGAATAGCTAGTTTTGATTGTTAGTTAGTTTATTTTTTCTTTTTATATAAGGTAATTTTGAGATCTCTTCATTTCAATTCATTCAATTAAAATATACATCAATTTCTTACTCTTTGATTTCTAATATCGTATCAGAGCAATGTATTCTATGATATGCTGCTTATCCATCAAGCTTTCAATATCTAACTTCACAACTTCCAATAATGTATTATATGGAGATGAATTTTAGATTAGTCATATGTAACTGATTTATTTCATCTTTACCAAATTTGGAGGTTTTGGTTCTCATAAAGATGTCACAAGAAAGGGCACAGTACCTTGATATAGTAGGAAAAGGGTAATTGGGATAATAATAATAATTGAGTGAAAAAGAGAGGTGAATTAGATGTTAGAGTCTTGACCACCCTACCATGTTACCCAACCATTTCATATTTGTGGAGTGCACACAAGTTTGCACAAAGGGGTATGTGGATTGGTCATTGGTGACATTTGTCCACTAGATATTGTTCATCAATTATCATATGGCCCAATATCCTTATGATACACTACATGATTTGTGACTGATGATTTTAATGTTGCACCTTTAAGAAAGATAGCAATTTATACCACTAGTATTTTATTTATTTCTATATTTATACAAATATTAGTTCAATGTCATAGATTAAAATTTGAATCACAATAAATAATGTGAGAGAAGAAATATAAACTAAAGCTATTCTAATTTTTGACCACATTCTCTTCTTTGTGATCTCTCACTTGTAAGTTGAGAGTGAAATTGGGAGGAGAAATTGCTCCTCTTTCCTCTTATATATGATCTTATCTTTCACATTAGAGATTAAACTATAAGTATTTATTTGGTTGGTCTTCTTTCTTTAGAACTTTATGAATATAATGTTTATTCCAAAATTATAGTTGTTTTATTAAAATATAGTTTTTTTAGTTACTGTAGTTTTGAAAATTCAAGGCTTGAGTAATATGTTTTCTTCTCAAATCTATCATCATTCAATAATTATATGGATAACTAATTCAAAATCATCTAATTAAACATATTATAGTTTAGGAGTGCACCTTGTAAGAAATGGTTATGCATCAACCAATTAATAAACATATAATGAAAAAATAAATTAGGGTAAATAGTCATAATTCAATGACATCTTACATTAATTAAGATTTTTTTGAAATCTATTTAGATTAACCTTAGATTGTTGCATGAAGAATTAGTTCTTAGTGAATAATAAGTAACCTTATCCTAATGTAAATTAAATGTAATCCTTCCATAGAAATATCACTTTTTTAGTACTTGAATGTTATATGAAAAATTAGGTTTATTTCTCCGGAATCAACAACCAAGGAGCCAGTAATCTTAAAAAAAGGTGAGGGGGAAGAATAAGAAAAGAATTGTCAGCTTTAAAAGTTAACTGCTGTATTTTGTACTTATTAATTATTATGATGCCGTATCTATTTTATTTTCCAATAGTAGTAATTTCATCATTACCATATTATAATTGAACTCAAGACAGTGCTATGAGGACAAATAAAAATCGATTCTTTACACATACACCCAAAATAGAGAAAGAGAGAAATATAATGCACTACTAAATGAGCACTTTGTGGACATAATTAAATATATTATCTTGTTTGTGATTACTCCCTAACATGAACACATTTCTAGACTTAATTAAATATATTATCTTGTTTATGATCAGCATGAACATTTATAGATACTTGTAACTTTAGTTAGATTTAAATCATTTAATATTGTTATCTCTTCCTTTATTTAGCATCTCGAGTTCTAGTTATTTTATTCGCACCATAAAACACTCACAAAATATATTTGTTATATTAATAGGAAAGGAGAGAATAAGATATTAATCTAATGGTGTAAGACCTCACTAAATCTTTGGAATGATCAAAAGATCATTAATTTTATTTATGAGAGTAACACTTATTAGGAATGACAAACACAGACTCCAAAAAGGATTAATTCATTTCTATAAGGTGAGAAGATACCGGTACGAAAAAAAGAAGAAAAGAAAGTAGACATCCCACCAAAATTTAAAACAGGAAAAAGAAGTAGATGACGTTGAGTGCATGAAGGAATGTTTGTTCCCATCGTGCAGGCAGAGGAGCAAATAAGAATTCTAACAGTAAACATTTAATGCATACTTATAATTTATGTTGCAAATTAAGAGACTATAAGACCTTGAGCTTATCATTGTATATGACAACTTATATTAATTGAGTTAGTTTCCATAATTTTTTTAATATATTCCGACTAATTATAAAACTAATTTTATCGAACAAATTTAATTTAATAAAATACATATACAACTACAAGATCAATACTATAAATTAGTTTTACGAAGAGACTCGCTCTAAACTCTAATATAATTTAACATATTATATTTTAAGCAATGCTCCAAGAGCACTACTTTCTAAACAGATAAGTAAAAAAGAAACAAATTTTTTATATTCAGTGATAGATAATAGACACTGCGCCACCAAGGGAATTTATATAAGGTAACATTGCTTTTCGTGTTTAATATTAGGTAAAGTCATTTACCTTTCAATTATGTATTCATGTTTTCTTAATTACTTTAATTCAAAATGCAATTATTTGGATTTAAAATACTATAGACCCCAATTAATAATATATTGAAATATTATCAAATATATTGAAATTTGGTTAAATTTAATTTTTTAAACCAATGGTGTTGATTTAATATTTGTATTAGGAACTAATTATTTTTAATTGTTTGATTGTCTAACATAACAAATAGTCGAAGAGGTCGAATATTAGTTACTAACCTTACACGGTAATTAAAATCTCATGATATTTCACACTAGTTGATTAACTTGTTTGTGGATTGAATTTGATTTAGTTCCACTAAGATTTTTTTGCTAGGCACCTAATTCAATTAAAACACTAGGACAAAAAAAGATTCTCTCCAATATGATTGTAGAAAAGCTAATAATACAAACATCCCTAGGATGTGCTGAAAATTTATTTGTCCTTATTTTTATTTTAGATCTCATAATAACTAACTATGAAACTTGACAATACGAAAAGTATATAGTTTCAAGGTAAAATTAAAATGAAAAAAAAATGTATTATCAATGAATTCAAATATAAAAAAGATTTTTTTAAATGAAGTCGTCATTTGAGAATATTAGTCATTCGAAGCATAATCTTTTAATTTTTGTAAAATCTTAAAAAAAAATTGATCTAAAAATCTTAAATTGAATGTATTAAACACCTCATGATATTATAGTCATTCAAAACACAATATTTAATCACAGCTTGTTGAAAAAACAAACTGTTCTTATCACCGGTTCACTGAAAATAATGCGCCGGTGAGTCATGATGCATAATATTGCAAGTATAGATTAATTATCTACATGAATAATTACAACTTTTTGGCTAGAAGATAATTTGTTTAACACGACTATAATCAACTTTTGACCAATTAGTGTTTTTTAAGAGGACCACCTAGTTAAACTTTAAACACAATAATCAATAATTATTTCACAAACGAACTGGAGGAGAAAAAAAGTTCACTTAACTTATGCTATGAGAGATTCGAAAAAATAGTGGATTGTAGCCTAATTAAGTCCACCATAACGTTTTTCTTCCAACAAAAAAAGCAACTACAAAGGCCAAAGAGGAATAGTCTCCATTATTCCACACATTATAATCCTAAATATTGTCACTCCAAATTTTTTATACATTTGGTGAGTAAATGATAATCAAATATAAATGATAAATAATATAATAAAAAATATATTATAAGTGCATCATTTTTTTCTCAATGAAAATTTCTTTCATAGATCATCTCATCATAATTTTTTATAGGCAGATTTATTTATAGGGAATTATAAGTAGAGGTGGCAAACGGACCGCCCGACCCGTTTAGTTCGCGCCCGTAAATGCCCGCAAAAATTTAAGCGTGTGTGAGTATGCCCGCAAAAATTTAAGCGTGTGTGAGTATGCCCGCATTGATTTAACGGACAAAATTCAATGCTCTGCCCATTTTAAAACGGGCTTGCGGGTGGCCCGCAGACATTGTTGAATAATTAAAAAAAATAAAAAATTCATATAATAAATGAAATTAAATTAAATAAAGTAGTTGAAGATAAAAATTAACAAATTTTTTTATATTTTATATGAAGTTTAACAAATCACATTAAATTATAATTTTTTTAGGGATTAAAAATCACATTACATCATAACTTATTTAAAAAAATTTTACTTTTTCCTTAAATTATGTTTATGGGTCGCCCGCATGCCCAACGGAAATGCCTGCAAACTTGACGAGCAAAACAGGCCGGGCAAATAGACAAAATTTGTATGCCTTGTCTACACAAAAATACGGGCTATGCGGGCACGCCCGCAGACAACGCCCATTTTACCATATCTAATTATATGGTTACTTTATGCATGTACATAAAAGTTACATGATGAACCCAACATAGAAATACATGATAAGTGATTGATATACTGTCATGAGAATTGAATATGCTATTAGCCCCCAAAAAATTTATTCCGAAACCAAGACTTAACTTTATCCACAATACTTACCACATCAAATGTTTTTTTTACTATTACATTTATTACAAAAGAATTGTGTACCTAATTGTTCGTTTGGCATTATATGGGTTTAGTCATAGTTGTTATGATTGCCTTAATGAGAAATAGACCAGACAAAGCTCTCTAAGAAGAAAAGATTCTCATGATGTGGTAGTGTATATAGTTGAGCATGGAGATACACATAAATAATCATGATGTCTAATCTTTCTTTGGTGTAGTGATTTTGTTATGTGACATTTTCCATTCTGGTGTTGCCATCTTGCCTTTCTCCTTCAATGTTTTATTGTGTTCATTGCAACACATTTTATGGGAGTTGTTGTTCTCAATGCAATTGAAATTAATGTTACATTTTGAAAGTATTTTTTGGGTATATTGTAATTTGCCAATTTCTGATTGAAAGGTAGAATAATGTGAATTTGTGGAGTATTTAGAGGGCTTTAATGGTATTGGGCCTACCAGGGAAGGTTTAGTTTAGTGGAATTAGAATGCAACCATGCTCATCTAGATGGGCTCTTCCCTTTTCAGAGTGTCTCCATAATGTCGAAAAAATGGGATCTTCAATATACGAGTAATCATATAAACCCTCCTATAACCAAGGTCCAAGAATATAATATATCTCGTTAATAAACAAATTGTTAATACGTTACATTCCTATATATGTAAGAGTATATTATTATATTTATGGCCTTATAAGAGGGTATATAATTTTTCTTAATAATAATGATGGAAAAATAGTTACAATATATATTTATATAATATTTGAAGTATCTGCAACCCATTTTCCGAATAAAAAGGGTGATATACCTAAATGGAGAACCGAATACATTGCAGCATAAGATCAATGATCCTGTTGTCTTTATTCCTTTTATTCCACCTTCATGGCTTGTCTGTATCAGATGCCCCCTTCTGATAGTGTTACTTTAACTATATTCTATCTGTCTTTTTATCTTTCCCTCTATTTTTAACTAATTAACCCGAATTGCTGTAATTTCAATGAGAATTTTCGGCTTAAGTTTTCTGTTTTGTTTCTCCTTAAGGAAAATCACTCTTGCAAAAGGGCTATTTTCATACAACTTAAACTATTGCTAAATATAGTAAATGTAATAAAATATTAATAGAGAGGCCAAGATACAGATAACATGTTTAGTTACCTTGTTCCTCTATGGGAGATTCCGTTTCTAACAAAAGAGTTTGTCTTTTTTTAATATTCATCTTGTTTTAATGTGCATCATTTTAAATTGAATATAATGAATGACTATTGTTAATATACTCAATCCATGAACATCAGAATTTAATATAGCTAAGTTCATGTATGGTAAACAAAAATAGTTAAATACTAATCTTATATGACTTAATAGCTTGTTGTAACAATATTTCCTGTAATTTATTTATGAAAGAGTAAAAAATGAATGTGTATTTTATCGATAGGATGAATGATTTAATGAAAAAGATTTAAATTACAAAGAAATTAACCAACCTATTACATAAAAATACAAGAGAATTAACACTGCCTAACTTCTAACCAAATAATCTAGTTTATACATATTTTAATCATAAAATTTGAATTTACAATAATTGTTTATCAATATTAGCTCAAAATATTTTTTAACACCCGCTCAAAGTTGAAATTATCATGAAATGACATGTATTGAGATTTGTTCTACAAAAGAAAGTTTAGTGGGATTGCTAAAAAGTGATAACAAAGGAGAGGGGGAAAGAAGTCGGTGAGACTAAAATTATAGATTATATAGTTAAAAGGCATATTAAAGTTTAGCTTCAATAATGGATATTTTGCTACTTGTGCGAAAGCTGCAATCATAAAGTTGTACTCTTTTTATAACTTCTTTAAACGCGTCTTAAGAACTAAGAAGGGTTATTTAATAATTTATATATTTATGACTATTATTTCTGGTTATTATTTTAAACGTGTTAAATTCATAAATAATAATTCAATTATCTTATAAAAAAAATAGTTTAAAATATATGGATTTATATATAGTTTCAAACACATTCAGCAGTATAAGATTCAATTTAAAGATATAGTTAAAGTTTTAACTATTATACACGTACACTACAGAATTATACAAGTAAGCTAAACTATTATACTTTTTGCTCACCATAAAGAAGACTACAAGGTTAGGTCGCATGTGATGTAGTATCCCATGGAGTGAATCAAATAAAGTTTATGTTTTAGTTTGAATTTCTTATATTCCATTGTACTAAAAATCACAAGAAAATGTGGATTCTTAGGTGGATTCCATTTTAGGCCTAATTGATTCTCCACTACCTTTGTCTCATCCCCGAGAGGAAGGCACACAAAAATTATCTAAAGAGAAAAAATAATTGAAAGTTTGGCAAATGGATCTTTCTTATATTATTATTTTAAATATAGCAAGATCATGCAGAATGTACCTGTACTTTTAAATTCAGGAAAAAAATATAGAACAAACACAATAGTCGTTAGTATAGGAGGCTTAAGATATATGTGTGTAGCGTTATCATTGTAAGAGAGAGAATGCGTTTTCAGGATTTTCTGAACCAATAACTGAAGTTAAGCAACAGTTATCTCACTTTTTATAAAATAATAATAATTGTCTTACCTTAAATAAAATAAAAATATTTAAAACTATAATGTATATATAAGTATAATATAAAAATATAGATTAAAGTAAAAAAATTAAATCTTAAAAAATATATAGAGAATTAATTTAAAATTACATTTGTCATCTTGAGAGAATATACTTTAATTTAAAGATAAATGTGTATGTTTTCAGCTTAAAAACATTTTCTACAAAGAAGGATATTTAATCTTTCCTCCTGAAGAAAACGATTAAATGAAAATATGTTAAGGACAATATTAATCACATAAAAAAATTAGGGCATGTTGGATAAAATTAACTTATAGCATAGTAGTTTTAGAAACTCAGAGCTGTGTATATAACAAAGTAAAATAAAAGTATTGAAAAGAAGTTGAAATTTGCATGATGAAACTAAATTAATTTGGAAATGAAAAAAAGAAATAGAAAAATGATAAGTGGGGCAGAGTGTGAGGGAAGTAAAGATTACATCGAAAGGTTCAACTTATGTCCTTTGATTCCTTTCCAAATCACAGTGCACTCTTTATTGTTTCCACTTTATATCCCACCCAATTGGCCTACTTAAGCTCTCAACCTCTTCCATTTCTCTCCCATTACCATCACTAACTCTTTTCTCTCCATTCTCAGAAGCAGGTACTTTCTCTAGTTCTGAACTTTTTATGTTCCAACGTTGGACCATGTTTCACTCACACACGAAACATGTTTTTCCTTGTTTAATTGGTTTTTCTTGTTCTATATTTCTTCTCTCTGTGTTCTATGTGATTCAGCTTTATTTTATTTTTATTTCACTGATCAATACCTTTTGAAACTAAATTCAGACAAGGTGTTTCATTTGGGTCTAATACTGTTGTTCTGGTGTATGTGGTAGCAGGTGGTGTTAGTAATTAATATTTTGATAAAAGAAGCTTTGTTAGAGAGACACTTATGGCTTCACAGGAGGGGAAAAAGTTGCAGAAGAGTTACTTTGATGTGCTGGGTTTGTGTTGCTCCTCAGAAGTGCCACTAATTGAGAACATCCTCAAACCTCTTGAAGGTATCAAAGAGGTTTCAGTCATTGTTCCATCCAGAACTGTTATTGTTGTTCATGACATTCTTCTCATTTCCCAACTCCAAATTGGTAAGTAAAACTATATTCTTATCCCTATTTTCTTAATTACTTTATTGTTAAACTTCTTGATTAATTCGTTACTGTAGATGCATTTCATGATGTGCTAGCGTGACCCTTGTGATGTTTGTAATGATGAATTATGCACTTTTAATATATATTATATTTAATTATTGGTAAAAAACTTATATATTGAAAATAACACTAAACAAATTGTAGATACTATAAAAAAATGACAGAACAAGATTTTCGCGTGACCTCCAAAGCCATGTTTTTTATCATATATGGGATGGAGAATCAAGTGTCAATTTTTATGTACCAAAAAATATGTCAATATTTTTATTGTTATTTGCTTGGACCACCACATTGGTGTCCCATGATTTAAGAGAAAGGTACCGTTACATAATATTATGATATATATGGTTATCAACTTAACATATTTGGTTCAAAAAGCCTTAGAAGCTTGCTTTTGGTGTTACTTGTTTTAATTTATCATCTTTTATCCTTAAGTAGAGTACATAAATCATCTTCTGAGAAAAACTTGATATGATTAAAACGTTACGTGTTGATGTCAAAATTGCTTTGCTAATGAAAATTGAAATATACACCTATAATAAATGAAACGAACTACCCTCATTCCCATGTCTTGCACGATAAATCCTCTAAACAGTGAGCAATTTCATGATGTAGATGCATTATACACTATCCATTTGAAATAAATGGTTAATTTTTGTAAATAGATAATATTTGTGTAAGTAAAAATGGATAAATGATGATGTATATGATGAAGCTAAGTAATTGGTTTAAGATCCTTTAATATTTTTTCATTGCCCGGGCAGCATATTAGAATGAACTTTTTTTATTATCTCAAATTCTCATGTTTTAAATGAGATGATACGTGGAAAAAAATATGGTCTGAAATTTGGAACATATAGTACGGATTATTATTATTTTGTGTGCTCTAAACTTCTTTATTGTTTTTTCTTCTAGCCTTTTATATAAATGATTTTATATTTGTGCTGACAAAAGAAATAAAAGTTTTTTGAATAATTTTTGGTAACAGTTAAAGCTCTGAATCAAGCTAGACTACAAGCGAATATTAGAGTTTATGGGGATGAAAAGAACCAAAAAAGATGGCCAAGTCCTTATGCCATTGCTTCTGGGGTTCTACTTTTGCTTTCATTTCTAAAGTATGTGTTCCATCCGTTGCAATATCTGGCCTTAGGAGCAGTTGCTGCTGGTGCCTTTCCTATCATCTTAAAAGCTATTGTGTCCATTCGGAACCTTAGATTTGACATTAACATTCTCATCATTGTAGCAGGTAATATCTTATTATTGCATTTACATTCCAATTGAACCTTATTTCTTGTTAAATTTTAATGCAACTGGGCCTCTTTAGCATATAAGCTGAAAGTGAGACAATAAATTAATTTAGATACTTTTAAAATTACTACTAATTACTTAATAATAAAAAAATATATTCACCAACTTACTGTGTCCCTTTTAAGTTGAGAGGGACAGGGCAATGTTTTTTTTTAGAATTTAAATTGAGAGCATTTAATTAAAAAAAGTGGCAAAGGGCATTCTACTCTCTTACAATATAATATGAATGAACTGAAATATTTGGTTGAAACACTAGATGGACCACACCACGTTTAGGCTGAACATACATTCACATAGAAGGAGTATAATACATGTACTATTTTCTTTAAATAAAAATGTGCTGTTTCATCATACTTATATATATATATATTACATTTAGTACAAGAGTTGAATGAATGTGCGTTGAAAATATAAAAGTTCTTGCACTATCAACCCATCATTTATAATTCATATGTGTGATCTTGCTCGTAAAAGACAAAAATGGAGTAATAACCAAACTGTAAACACATGAATATATAGAATGATGCAACAATCTAATTTTTAGTATCATACTTTGGATGCACAACCCTTTTCTCTTTTGGAAATATATTCCTATTTATCATTTCATCACACTACATATCCTCGCACTGTGTCTGTCAGCATTATCCTAGAAGGAAATAATAAATATTGGCATTTGACCATGAATCTGGCAAGTCATCCAAAATTCAATGTTTCATAAAATGGCTTAATTTTCTCCATTCACAAGGACTGCATAGAAAGTTGTGTTGTGTAGAAGGTTTTATTTTCTAGTTTTGGCTGTCTATTTTTTCCATTATTGGTGGGTAAACGTAGCTAACTTCAACTATGAGCTAACATGAAAGGGACAACCTTTAACTGCACAAAATATCTTAGCCAGTAGCAAGTACCAATCCATAAAATTTATGAAGAAACAGACAAGAATGAAGAAGTGCCGTCACGTCTTTTATGATGTTTATAGAATTGAGAGTTAGGGCCATACGTGTTGGAATGAAATTACATGAGAATTCTTAAGTGAGGAACTAAAAAATACATTATTTGTAAAACGTAACCTTTTTTCTTAGACATATCACATAAGTGCTACCTTTGGTTCTTTATGATAAATGATCTTTACCATAAACTTTATCCAAAATTACATTTTTGCCGCTTACAATATATATAGAGAGCCTAAGAGGGGGATTACACTTTGATCAATGCATAATTAACTTCTAAGCATTCAGAAATAGTGTTTAGATTGTTTAGTTAGGCTGATTTGTATTTTATTTTTTATACAGTTGTTGGGACAATTGTTATGAATGATTATTTGGAAGCCGGGACCATTGTTTTCCTCTTCTCAATTGCAGAATGGCTTGAGACAAGGGCAAGTCACAAGGTATTTATTTATACATTCATTTTTTCTTGCTCAAAACTGGTTCAATTATTATTCTTCAAATCAATCAACCATTCAGTGGATATAGGCTACATTGTATGGTCATGATCAAATGAAGTACTGATGCTTCCTAATTCTTTTTAGAAAATTAAACTGATCATTGTTTAAACTCATTTTTTCTTTTATACCACCACCTATATTATATATAAAAAGGTGTTGGGTATTTAATTTTGTCTCATGCAAATTGACTTTACCATTACAGATTTATATATTTGTATTTGATTTCATTTAAATTTATTACATAGAATGTCTATTATATTCCCAATACTTCTAAATTATATTTTTTATCATACATTGTTACATTTTTTTAATAAAATATACATTAATTTACTTTTAATTATTGAAAAAAACATTAAGTATCTACTACATTATTACTTTTAATATTTTCTTTCATAGCAAGGAGATCCTATTATATATTTTTATCAATTTCCTTATTGCTTACAAATAGAAAATTGTGATTTAAGAGTATAAGAATAAGCACTTTTATTAAACTAGCCCATTTTTGCATGGCATTTCATGTGATTTCATGTGCTCCTCTGCTTCAATTCATCCAATAACCACTGCAAAACATATTAAATTTGATTCAGGCAAACACAGTAATGTCATCGTTGATGAACATAGCCCCTCAAAAAGCAGTGATAGCTGAAACAGGAGAGGTGGTAGATGCTGATGTTGTGAAACTAAACACCATTCTTGCAGTTAAAGCTGGGGAGGTCATACCCATTGATGGTGTTGTTATAGATGGAAACTGTGAAGTTGATGAGAAAACTTTGACAGGAGAATCATTCCCAGTGCCTAAACAAAAGGATTCTATTGTATGGGCTGGCACCATCAATTTAAATGGTAAACTATATGTCTGAATTATCTGTGTCATATATGTATGAGAGAAAACATTGAGATAAAAAGCTAATTGCTAATTACTACACCAAATCCCTTATACATTGATACCCCCTTTAATTTGTTTGAATAACTGAATATATGTTTCCTTGATTGGTTAAAAGGTTATATCAGTGTCAAAACTACTGCATTACCTGAGGATTGTGTTGTGGCTAAAATGGCAAAGCTTGTGGAAGAAGCTCAAAACAGCAAAACCAGCACTCAAAGATTGATTGACAAGTTTGCCAAATTTTACACCCCGGGTTAGTCAAAATTTCAACTATATGTTTTCATCATTCCTTAACCTGAAAATGTAATTTTTGAATAGTCTCTCCAATGTTCTTGTCAGTGTTTAAGTGAACAGATAAAAAAGGTTATTTTCACATGCATTTGCATTCTTTGCATGAACACCCTTAGTTACGTGTTACAACATTACATTGTCTCTTACCAAAGCCATGACAAGGTTAGGCTTTAGACTTTAGAGTACTCTAAGAATGCATTTGCGAGTTGGGTTTTGAAGGAGAGGAAAGGGAAATAGAATATTTCAGAACCATCTCACAAATATATTTCATGGGTTATAAGTCTTTCCGTTCCTTCCATTAACCGCCGAAAGCCAACCAACTAGCAAACATACCTTTTAAGTTGTAGAACAGAATTTAATTCTCACTGGTTTAGATTTCTGTCATTCCTTTCTTGCACACAGTCAATTTCACTGGCCTTATTTTTTTGGTGTAATATTTTCAGCTGTGGTAGTCATATCAACCCTTGTAGCTGTGATTCCACTTGCCTTAAAAGTCCATAATGAGAGACACTGGCTTCACTTTGCATTGGTTGTTTTAGTAAGTGCATGTCCATGTGCACTTATCCTTTCAACACCAGTTGCAACCTTTTGTGCTTATACAAAAGCAGCTACATCTGGTCTTCTCATCAAAGGGGGTGATCATCTTGAAACACTAGCAAAAATTAAGGTCATGGCTTTTGATAAAACTGGTACCATAACAATGGGCGAATTTATGGTGACAAATTTTCAGTCCCTTTCAGATGACATTGATTTGAACACATTGCTTTACTGGTGAGGGTGCCTCTCTTTTTCACACCTCTATCATTCACTAATCACTATCTCTGTCCAAATTTCTTTGAAATGGGAAATTGATCTTTTAAAAGAAAAACACATAAGTGAATGGTGATACATTTCTTGTAATCATGTTGAAAATGTCTTGAAGCCTATTTTGAGTATATAGTATAAGCCAGTTTAACAAATTTAACACTTTGCAGGGTGTCAAGCATTGAAAGCAAGTCAAGTCATCCCTTGGCAGCAGCAATTATTGATCATGGAAGGTCTCTGTTGATTGAACCAAAGCCTGAAAAAGTGATGGAATTTGAAAATTTTCCTGGAGAAGGAATATGTGGAAAAATTGATGAGCGAGTTCTTTACATTGGAAACAGAAAAATTGCTACTAGAGCTGGGTCTGAAACAGGTAAATGCCTTTCTAGTGTTAATTGTGATTAAGTGATTTAAAGGCTGAGGCCAATTGAAATTGAAATGTAACTATTAGTAAATACAATCCTTCTTATTTAAAATGACATTGCAGTATCATTTCCATAACTTACTTCAATTTCAATGTTCTCTTAATCTAATAACCACTGAGCCTTGTGCTCTCTAGAGGTCAATACCTCACCTTTTTTTATAGAACTAAGTGAAATGTTCATTGATATGGTTTTATTTCACAGTTCCAACCTTACAAGGTGAAAATCAAAGAGGAAAAACCACTGGATACATATACTCCGACGCAACCCCGGTCGGAATTTTCTCCCTTTCAGATGCTTGCCGGTCAGGTGTTCAGGAGGCCATAGGGCAGCTGAAGTCATTGGGAATAAAAACTATTATGCTTACCGGAGATAGTGAAGCAGCTGCAATTCAAGCACATGAGCAGGTGTGTAACTCTATATATATGAATGTAAAGGCTAAATTGTTATTTGATTTTGACTAGTATAAGATTCTATATTTTCAAACAAAATCTACTCGTTTATATGCCTTGAAAGATGGGTTGAACTTACTTTTATTTTTCCACATATCTAATGTCAATAAGGCTCTAGTGTTAGCATTTACTTCAAATGGAAAAGTTGGAGTGATAGAACCTAAGATAAATAAGTTATGCCTAACATTGATTTAATCTACAGCTAGGGAAGGCTCTGGAGTTGGTCCATGCAGAACTTTTACCAGAAGACAAAGTAAAAATCATCTCAGAATTTAAAAAGGAAGGTCCAACAGCCATGGTTGGAGATGGTTTGAACGATGCGCCTGCATTAGCTACAGCTGATATAGGAATCTCAATGGGCATTTCAGGTTCTGCATTGGCAAGTGAGACAGGCAATATAATTCTTATGTCAAATGACATTAGGAAGATACCAGAAGCCATAAAGCTTGCAAGAAAATCTCATAGGAAAGCAATAGAAAATATTATTTTATCAGTTATTACTAAGGCTGCAATTATTGGTTTGGCCATTGGTGGTTATCCAATTATTTGGGCTGCAGTTCTTGCTGATGTTGGAACATGTCTGTTGGTCATCTTAAACAGCATGTTGCTTCTGAGAAAAGGACACAATCATGGAGGAATATCTTGTAGATCTTCTTCTACTCAGCCACATATCCATAAAAATGGATGTGGTGGCACTACTTGCAGTTCTTCTCATCACCATGACAATTATGATCACCAACACAATAATGTTCATGATCGTCAACACCATCATGATCACCACCACCATGATGATCATGATCTTCAACACGATCATAATCACCACCACCACCATGATGATCATGATCACCACCACCATCATGATGATCACCACCATCATCATGATGATCATGTTCATCAACATGATCATGATCACCACCACCATGATGATCACCATTGTGATCCTGTTCATCATGATCATCACCAATCAACCTCAACATCATAGGTTATCATTGTTGTTGGATAATTAATGGAAGAACTACTTACATATGAATACTATCAATTTATAGTTATACACCCAAAATCATTCATATTAAATTATCAAGAATGAGCATAGCAGAAAGGCCATGGATATATTCATAGAATATGATAAATGAATTTGCATGTCTATGTTGTACCCAAATCCATATTTATGGTGTAACATTTGTAACTTATTTTATGTTCTAAGTTCTTATGCAATGTTAGTCTAATGATGAAGGCTAGAGTAAGAAATTGATTGAAGCATATGACTCTAATTATATTATTTATATGAAATGTATGAAATAGTAATGTCATTTTGAATTCAAATTCATGTTGACTAATCTTCTTTTGAATTCAAACTTTTTTTATGAAGAGTAATAATCATTCTTATTTTCTCTCTCCAATTTTTCGATAATATAATATAATATAACTAAAACCTTTAGTAATATTTTCATGACAATCATATTCCCAGGTATAAAATTTACTTGACTATTTTAATTTTGTTAATGAAAATAATAGTTCTTGTATGTGTGATAAAATTTGCAAGTAAATTGTTCACAAACATAGAAAAGTTGCCTGAGAAGTGTGCCTCCCAAACATATTCATGCAAGTATAATCACTGCCCTTCAAAATCTAGTTTATAGGTGGAAGTGTTAAGCATAATAATGCCGTAGAGAGTCCTTGCTTCAAGTTAACAGTATTCAACCTTTTTCTTAACACTTCGTTTCATATTATCCTTTTCATTCAATTAAGACTGCAATACAGAGTTATTTTCAAGTCCGGTCAGCGGTCGTACCATCCGGTCTGGTTCGGTTCTCACTGATTTTAAGTACACTATTTTGGATATTCTCAAACATAAAAATTAAATGAAAATTGACTATGAATTCAACAAATCAGGATCTTGTTCAATATTAAAGTGGAGGTTTATATATATATATATATATATATATATTCACATTACATAATTTTTGTTTTGAGTATTCCTGCATAATTAAGTAAAGCTCTCCCAAAAAGATTTGAACCATTACATAATTTTTGTTTTGAGTACTGTCTCAAATAATATAACACATTAAGGTTTTCATATGTTTTTATTTATCTCTAAGATTATATTATTTTTCATGTAAGTTTCAGTTTTGGTCTTTTAGATATTTTTTATATTTTCAATTTTAGGTTTTAAGACCAAGACTCGTCTCCACACTATTGATGAAGACAACAAAAAATTTGTGCTACACCAGTTAATGAATTCAAATAAAAGATATATAAACTACTTTTACGATATTGTTGACATATTATTAATGAGTACAACTTCTATTCAAACTAATGATAATATAATTTTTTTACATTATGGTGGACAATCCTTTAACTATTTATATTTTCTAAATTGAGATTAAAATGTTAAAAGGGTGCACTGAAGCATGTGTATTTAATTTAATTTTATTATCAAAACATACAAAATAAAAATAATTCATTTAGAGGTTCAAAGATTAAAAAAACCATTTAAATACATAGAAAAGGAAATCTATTTATATAGCTAATTTTTTACATCAGAACACGTAATTTTTTAAAGAAATAAAAATTTTATATGTAATTTTTATGCCCGTGTGCAAAATTTATCCCTATTTTTCATGTAATTACGGTCCTGAAATTTTATGCTAATTTTAGTATCTTCGTCAAATTTTCACCCAAGTAATGAAAATTGAAAAATGGGTAATATTGTAATGTTAATTATTTTTATTAGTTTTTCTAGGATAACATAATGAACGGAGTGAAGTTTCATAATGGAAAAAGAAAAAGGAAACTGAGAAGTAAAATATATCATCTTATATATGTTTTTCATTATATATTAGATATATATGTGTGAGTGTGAGATGGAGGTGATATGTAGGAATGGAGATTAGCTATCCATATTTTTATGTTTTAATTGTGTTCTAATCTAATAGAAAGTTGTTATCTACTTAAAAATAAAAATAAAAAGTAACATTTTGATATGTTTGACCTTGGGTAAGGACAGAAAATTTTGGTACTGTGCAGTCTAGCTACAATAAGCTGCACGAGTTGGATCACAGTGTTTAAGTCTTTTTTGGAAAAATGAAAGGTGCCTTCATAAGTCTTAGTTTTTAATTGCCAATTGTTGAGGAATAAGATCCAGTCCAAACATGATTTAATTCGATTGGGAATTCACGTTGATGGTTTATGTGCTTTAAGGTCCGAGTAAGTTCAAGTACTATCAAATCAGGCCAAAATTATATGAGATGTAGTTGAACCTATGTTTTACCATCCAGAAGCAATCAAATTCTAGCTTACAGCTCTTATCAATTAATGAAACTAGGGAGGACAGCATATATATCAAGCCTATTTAATGTGTATTAGGGTGAAGCGTTTCAATTGCGCAATATCGATTTGTATTAAAACGAAATTTGAAATTAAGTGATTTAAATTTGGATTTCACCCACTAAACACAAAAGCTTGGTAAAATTGCTTCTCCCAAAATAACATTTTACAGAGCAAAAAATTTCAAACAGGTTTTTGTGGTTGTTGAGATATTGATGTTTCAAGACTCAAACATAATTTTGAGTAGGAATAATATATATATATATATATATATATATAATTTATTACTATAGTTCAATCATTGAGATTTATTATTAAATAATAATAAAATAAATATTTAATTAAAATATAATTTTATAATTATGTAGATACTCGTGAAATATGTATCATAATACTTAAACTTATTTATAAGCTATTATTAAGAATATTGGTTAAGTATATTTTTGCTAAATTGATATAATATTTTTGTCATTCTTAATTTGGAGGCCACAAATGCATATCCAAACATGCAGTTGACATACAAAATTCAATCTCAACCAATTGATTATTCAATAAAATAAAAATAAAAAGTGAGCCTAACATATTTTTTCTTTTCAAATTACAAAATAGCATATTTTTTGAAGTCAAACTCTGAAGAAAACAATATACTTGTTGATAGGGATGGGTCAATATATATATGGAATTATTTGGTCAAACTTCATTACCCATCATTTTCTCTCTATCAGTCTGATAATTGGAAGAACAAATTCCACTCATGGAACGCATGCACATCTCAGAATCTATTTCCATAAACCCAATAGCCCAATAGAATTGAATCCCTTCATTTCCATCTACCCATGTTAAGAAAAGTGAGTTCAATTGATCAAATTATTTTTTGAACCCCAATTTAGATTTAAAATTATCATTATCTAAATGTTGATTGGTGAATACTTTAACTCAAACTCAATCTTAGATCTGATTACTTACAGAAAAGTGTGCATAAAATCGGTTAATAATAAAAATATTTATAGAATAATTAGCCAAAATAAGATCAAGAATAAATATAATTAACCATACAAAGTTATTTTATGAATACAATCAAACCTAAGATTAAGAAGAAAAATAAAACAATACAATTCTTCCACATAACCCTGCATTCCACTGTCTCGTAACTAATTTTGTTCACTAATAGTAAAACTCATAATCAGGCCAGAAACAGAACCTGAAAAAACAACCACATCATGGCTATAAATGAATATAACGAAAGTACTTATATTGAATAGGTATTAAACAAAACATTGATAAAAAAAGTGCTTATATTGAATAGCTTGAAAATATAAAAACATTTAATAGTTTCTCTATTTAGGATTAGGCAAGGGAGATTTAAAATTATTCATATTGACAGTATCATATGTACTAAAGTGCTAATCACAATTCCGAAACTGTTGAATAGGGCAAAATCGAACATCATGTTACATTACATGTGCAATATCTATGGGAAAAGGAAAAGCAAATTGTTCTGGCATTGGGTGAGTGAATGGGTATCTATATTTACATTGTATCCGGAGAATGACACGTACATAGTGATGACCCATACACTAATCAGCTAAACTTTTCTGAGAACAAATTCTGATTGACAATGCCATATCAGAAACATGGGGCAATCAACTCTTATCCACTAATACTCTCTGGTTCCATTTCCCCTCTATATTCTTTTCCCATATTAACAGTAAGTCAACCAACAACAGTTTCACGAAGAAAATATAATCAGTCAACTTTTTATTGTTCCTAATTCTTAAAGCAACACGTCGCATAATTAAAATTGATGCCAAACAAGAAGAACGGTTTTTGTAATCTGTGTTTAACTTAGAATCTCTCAAAACATTGATAGCTACTAGGGGCCAATGTGTAGTTTGCTAGAAGTTATTAGAGAATTACCAGATTACCTTTTTAGCAAAGTCAAGGATTCTAATTGATTTTCTATGCTTATAAATTGAGTACAATGACGCTCAATATTATACATGATATAAGTGAAATGTGAGAGTGTTGTTGAAACTGAATGTTGTTTGCTCTCAAGTGTCTTGCATGAAGGGTGGAGAGAGTAGATTCGAGCCGGGATGACTTGCCGGCAATCTGCATCATAAAAATCATATGTTATTGCAGGCAGGTCATCCCGTCTCACATTTGCTCTCTTTCCTTTCATATGAGGCTTTGTAAAGAGCTTAGTTTTTGGATATTGCCTATATAAGGAAGTAAATCTTACTTGTATATCGACTATTTCATTGTTTTGAAAATGACTTAAATATCTGTTAAATTATTCTTTTATTGTCAATTGATTTTGAAATGTAAACTTAAAGTAGACATATGTTACTGCTGTTATTGAACTCAAGTTTCTTTAATGACAAATCTCTGCTTACCTTTTTAAGTAACTAACTCTTCTAAATTGTCCGTGTAAAGGACAAAGGAGAGAGGACCCCTTTCTTTTGTCTGGTTTCACAAAAAGAACAGTTATGCAACATTTGAACTGTGAGTTGATAACAAGTTAACGATATAAATGAGTTTGAAATCACTTGTTTTGTCTGTTCATGACTTCATGTATCCTCTAAGAGGAGGCAACCTTGTTTTAGCAGAACAACTGTCGTGCCCGATTTTCGATTACACGATCTCTTAGAGTCGCCACTACATTTTATGGTAAAAATGTAGAAAAATATTTTAAGTCCAATCACATTGGGCTTTTGGATTGTGATATCCAGGTTTGAGAGTCGATTACAGATCGAGGAAGGTATTAGCACCTCGTCCGCCCATAATTAAACAGTATCATTGCCAATTGTATGATTTAAATAGCATTAAGTTATTTAAAATTAAATTTGTGTACAACAAAATATTTATTTTTTATTTGTTAAGTGTGACAGTATTTCTGAACATTTTAGGAAATCAAAACTTACGTGGTTCTAATTTTAAAATGGTTTGTTGGTAAAAAAATAATTAACTCCTTAAAAAGGGTGAAGCGACATAAACTAATGTCCGCATCGCATTCATTTTAAAAAAGTTTAAAAATAATTATAATATATTTTTTTAGTTTTTTTGTATTAATTTAGGGATTACTCGAGTAAAAGAAGCGTCGTAACGCCATCGTTCAAGGATGATATGAGGACGAAGAGATGTTACCATGACCTGCCTTTATCCTTTGATTAATCCCAAAAAAATTACATTTTTGTTATAAACAATGTTATGTGAAATCATTTCAAATAACACCACTCTTGTTAAAAATAATTTTAAATCGAACGATATTCTGAATTTGTGCAAATGACAATTTTTATTTAATTATAGCAAGAAAAAAATTAATTAGCTGATAAGAATAAGTCATGAAACAATATTTAACAGTTAGTTAATAAAAGGAATTTTACCACTTTTTTGTTATTATTAATATTATAAACAATTAAAATTTTATTTTTTAATTTTTTATGAACAACCTCGGGAAGATAATACAAAAAAATGACATTTTATTTATTAATAGGTTATAGTTTAATAATACACATTAATATAAACATAAAAAAAAAACCTGACTTAGCTATAATCCAATGCAGCTAAGGAGTAATACTGTTGCTTGCGTGTCGCTTAGGTATTGGTTAAGAATTGCTAAAACCTAAGGGAAGCTTCGTCCGCGAGTGCCTGAAAAGGTGAGAACCTAATCTAATCCTAACAAAATGCTAACAACTCCCTATCTACTAACTCCTAGTCAGATTTGACTTGGTGTATATATATATATATATTTATTTTATTACTTTTTTATTAAAATACATTTTGAAATTTGTTTATTTATTAAGTTATTTATATATTTGAATTAAATAACAAAAAATATTTTTGAATATTCTAAATTATATTTTAAATTTATATTTTCAAAAACTAAAAAAGTTAAAATTTATTTTATTGTTTATTTGGAATTTGAAATCTCATTTATTTAATTTTTTTTATAAATTTGGTTTTAATTATAAAAATTAATAAAAATTATCTTTTATTTATTTTATAATATAAATTCGAAAAAAATATAATAAAAACTATTTTATCATTTTAGGACATTTGAAATATATCGCTTAAATTCAAAATAAACTCTAAATTAATAAATAAAAATTATTTTTTTTAAGAAAGTAATGATTTTTAAAATATGTTGGGTTTTTTATGGGCCGGACAAAAAATGAGTATTCACAACAACACACGCTTGTTTGTCTGGTCATATATCTACGTGAAGGTTATTGAAGTATCTGAAACTTGCTTCATTTATTGGAGGTTGAAATGCAACGTGCAGTGAACTCTTATGTGTATCATTATGATGATTGATCTAGGGCTTACCACATCTCATTTATGCTAAGTCAACCTTGACCGTTGGGTTATGTGATCAACACAGTGAAAATATAAGTCTCTTGATCTTGTATATTGATTGGAAAGGAGTGCCATAATGCACAAATATGACTGGCAAAAAGACTAGAACATCACGGCATGATATGCCACAGACATGTGATTAAATTGTATATTTACATATTTGTATATATGCATAAGTACCAAATGCATGTACACATGCAAGTGTTGGATTGTTAATTTTAATATCAGATTTTGGAATCAAGGTAGTATATATCTTGTATTTAGATATTAACTTCCGTACCAATTATCTTGTGAACACGGCTTCTTCATTGAAGTATAATAAGTCTCGGAGGTTTTACTCACGATACTATTACTACTAAGCAAAGAAAGCAGACTAATGATTAAGTAACCATATCTTAATATTTATGCTATTTGCAAGTTGAAATAGCGTTAAATATTAAAGTTCTAACTAGTAAGTGTTAATGTCAAATTCATCAAACTCAACATATTTATGTTTATCCCAGCAAGATACCGTTTGTTACTCTGCATAAATGGTTATGTCGGGATAATTCTTACTCTATTTGACAACAAAGTTGGTAAAACTTGTATAAAATATTACTAAAAATCAAAGTTATCATAATAAATAAAAGAAGTTGGAATTTGCAGTTGTTAAAGTGGTGGATGATTTTTGTGGAACCTTGACAAAAATAAAAATTGAGTTTTAGTGGAAAATTAATTGTTTTGGCACCAATAACTTTTTACAATTTTATGCAATAATTAAAGTGATATGGTAGAATTGTACGTGACTTTCTTAAACAAAGTATTAAATAGATAGACATTCCCATATTGTCTTTTAATGTTACTTAATAAAAAAATTAATTATATTGTTCATACCAAGAGTTATGAAAAGCTGTAATGATGTAAGCAGGAAGGAATATTTGTTGTTAAGGACTTATGGAAGATAAAAGAGGAATGAAGACATACATTTATAAGCAAAGAGAGATGAAAAAGAATTGTTTTTTCTTTGCAATATAAGGTGGAAGAAGATACACTAAACTATGTCATTTTATGTTTAAGTTTTTTT
Organism: Lupinus angustifolius; assembly: GCF_001865875.1. Classification (NCBI taxonomy): domain Eukaryota; kingdom Viridiplantae; phylum Streptophyta; class Magnoliopsida; order Fabales; family Fabaceae; genus Lupinus; species Lupinus angustifolius. The sequence continues at coordinate 16,923,771 of NC_032020.1, read as the reverse complement.
CAATAAAAAAACTACATAAAATAACCTTGTTTAAATAAGTGATTGATTTTAAAAATATATAACAAAATGACATTATCTTGTTTTAAAAGTCGGTAAAAAATTGATACAAACAGTGTTGTATACATGACGTGTAAAACATGTCAACTAGGATAGCAAGTGTACCATATCACTATTTAACGTGCCATAATCTAGTGTAGGAGATAATACATAAATAGCTTCCCACATTATTTTTTACCAAACCCTTTTATACTTACTTTATAATTATTAATCAACTTTTTTTGTTTTGGAGACAATAATGTAAGATAATCAATCATCATGAAATATGAGAAAAGGTGATATAAGCATATCAATTTTACTCGTAAATTACTCTTCATTGCGACCCATCCTCAATAATGATATTATCACACTTTCCATACACCACTTTTACATCTACTTTAAAAGTATTTTAATCACAAAAGTTTTCTTTGGAAACAAATTATCAATGGAAAAAAGGTAGAACATGATCATTTTCCTAGATAAAAATATGCATGCCAGGATTGAATAGTTAGTATGCTTCTTTGAATTTTAATCTGTAAGACAGGTATCTAATAATATTGATTGCTTTTCAACTTTAATCACACTCTTTAAACTCTTTCTGAATTCGTGTTCTGGCAGAAGTTATTCGATTGCAGAATCAAAATCTAAAGATAATCAAGAGTCAACTGCATGATTAGGTGCACAAAGAAATATATATACATTACAAAATCAACCAAGTTTGAAAAGAAATGGGTTAAGTCAACACCAACATGGAAATTGATTCCAATTCAAAGATGGTGGATAAGAAGCATCACATATATTTTCACAGATAATGTAGGGCCACATGCACTTTGGAAGAATTCCACAAGGAATTGTCTCTATCAATAGTGTGGATTTTGAGATGTAGGACTCTACCCTTTGGCCTTGTATGCCTATAAATACAGTTGAATATGATGATCAAGTTCATGCAGTGAACTAAAATAATAGAGCCTATGGAAACATGATTGAATCTCAATGTGGTTTGCTCAAGTGCCTTGCATGAAGAGGCAAGCGAGTAGATTTGAGCCAAGGATGACTTGCCGACATGAAAAGCAAGATTTCATATTTGCTTGTTGTCGTGAGTTGTCGTTGGCTCATGTTTGCTCCCTTCCCTCTCATATGAGACTGAAAAGAGCTTTGGAATTCATTGCATTGCACCCACTGAATGGTTTACTTATGCTGTATACATGTCATTTATGAACAATATAATAATCTGAAAAGAAGAAGGTATAGATATTACTAAACAAATTGAAGCTTTGGTTTTTTTGGGTTGGTAGGTTGTTTTTCTCTTAATTTCATAAGCTAAAAATTTAATGAAAAGAATTGCATTCTCACAGTTTTCACTCACTTCACTATGCATGTCTTTCTTTTCAACTTACTACCTTTCAACTGTCACTCACATTTTTACTATGAATATCTATTTTTTTTGTATTTTGAAAATGACTTTAATTTTCTCACATATTTACTCTCTTAAATATCTAACAAATACAAAAACCTTCATCATGATTGATTTTCTTAGTTTTACTTGGAAGGTATTCGACTTTCTTGCATAGCCTTTAAGATATCATAACTTCCCTAGATTTTGTAACTTTGTGTGTAGAGCACTGTCCAAAATTATTTTTGGAGTTAGATTCTAGTTTCATTTTGTCATAAACAAGAATCTGTTAAAATATAACCCGGCAAAAAAAAAGCAGGAAAATAAAAGCGATATTTGGTGAGTAAGTATTCAGGTTGACTAAAAATAAAAAATCTATAAAAAAAAATGACAGTCAACTCACCTCAGCTTGCAAATTAATGGGGTGAGTTAGATTGACTTGTCCAAAAAAATGACTTGAACTATGTCATCCAAGGGTATATGTTTGATCTGCTGTCCCAGACCAATCATATTACGTCACATCAGTTAAAAAAATTAAATATTCATAAATTTATCAGTTTTGTTTCATTGTAATTGGTGGTTGGGGACAACATATCCCACTAAAACGTTTCTTTTTTAGTGTTTCCGCATTAATTATTAACTGAACGTCGATCATCCCCAAATATTCTCGTCTTCTTATCTCAAGTTAATCAAATCTCATTAAAGATAAAAAATTATTTTTTGTTTTCATTATTTTTCTTTTTGAGTATCAATTGGATTGGGACACAATGGAACATAGAAAGTGAGATATGTGATTCTCATTCTTATTAATTTTAATTAGTAATAATTTATAAAAGCTGAAAATTATTAAGTGTACCAGCATACAATGTGACTATAAATTGCATTGTAAAAACATTTATAAGTTATAACCAATCTATTATAAAGTATAAACCATCATAAAATTAACTTGATTCGTTTTTGTTAAACCTCATCAGAAGGAACTTCATCGTTATCTGCTTTTCCAGTTCGCTGGATCATGACTAACTAAAAAGTAGCAAACCCCAACCGAAGAGTTAGACATAATGTGAATCTCACCTTCAACCAAAGAGTTAGGCATAAGAATGAACAGGTGAATTTCTTAATAGACAGAGTAACATGTATTTTCAACTGAACAATGTGCAAGTTTTACAATGATCGACCATATTATGAGCTGATATGATTCCCCAAAAAATTGTCATGGAATTAGAGAACTAAGATAACCCAAAACGGAGGAAAAAGAATAAGTCATTCATACATCCATGACTAAGGAAGTAAACACTAAATGGTTACCCTCCCCTGTCCACTAGAGGCCACCCACCACCCTAACTGCAATGCCAGTTTACCTTGCACATAATATCTGCAGATGGCAAGCGATCAAGACTCGATAACGATGCAATTTACAACTCTCATGCCATATGAGAAACCAATATGGGGGCCAAAAGCAACTTATCCGACCAAAGAATGGATCAAACTAGCTGGCCTCAAGGTGTTGAATAATTGGAAAATAGATGCAACAATTTATCCAGTGTTTCAGGTGTGAATTTCCTTGCAAATAGGTAACATGGCTTCTGAATCCCATTCCATAAGCAAGGCCATCTTTGCACTTCTCTCTGCAGAAACACAAGATAATTGGTCAAGCTGCTTAATTAATTCTCGATCAACCAGATAGGGAAAGTTTTCATATAGCGTACCTTCTCGTCACTGGTGACGTGCACACTAACATCAATGGACTGCAAATAAATATAACAGTTACCATAAATACCCATTCAATGTAACTCAACATCAAAATAAATTGAAAAGAAAAATATGGGTTGTTGTGTATGTTACAGTTGCAGCAGGACTATACCGTAATATTCTTCAAAAGCTCATACGTAATATCTTGAATCCTATATGATTTTGGATGCCATTTTCTCTCAGACCAGTCAACATGAGTTAATGACCAGTTTGCAATTCCACCAGGATTAACCATCTAAACCAGAGGCATAAGCCATTTAGCTGAAGGTTGAAAATGGTTGAGATAAAAGAACAGTATTGGAAGTGAAATCCTCACCTGGAAGAAAGTCGGCAAGTAGTGCTCATCAGCAATGCAATTCTTCCCGTCCAAACCAGGCTGTCATATTAAGGAATTTCACATTAATACGTAATTCACAAGTCCATGGACAATATAGATAGGGATTTAACATTCTGAATTATTATGTGGAAGTAGATGGTCTAATAAGGTCAAACATGTAAGCCATAACACTAGGACATGCGATAACTATATAAATAATGTGTACATCAGCTCCATCTTGCCTAGGAAAAAAGGTTTCTTTTCTAGTTTTGAAAAAAGATGTTGCAGGGAAGTGTTAGCTAAAATTCTGAATAATCATAAGGAACTTAGATGTTCCAATCACCTCAACAATTTAGAATCACTTTTGTGGGGCCTTATACTGTACCAGTAGCCATAAACAATGCCACTAATGATTTTCTTTTTCAAAGGGTTTGAAAAAGAGCGAGAAAAGAACCCAACACTTCCCTATAACATCCAGCACAATGTATTCACAACATACACGTTTTGTAGAGAAAAAGTTGCAGAAGGAACCATAAAATGAAGTAACAAAATGCAGCATTCATACAGCGCTAAAGATATAACTAAAGTAAGCAAATGTAAGAGGCGGAAAATCAGAATCTTGAACCTCAGAAAATGAAATACTAAACTTGCTTTGCTTGACGACTAAAATGATTTAAAAAACTAATTGTTGAATCACAACAAACACATTAGTAAAATGAATTTAAACATCAATATTCAATAATAATAAATGAAATAAAATTGTTCTAAATTTCAATAGCAGTAATATTTAAAAACCAGGCAAAATATTAAAAAACTTCACCTGACAGTATGCCTGAAATTTTGAGTAATATAGATGATCAGCCATAACTAAAACAGCATGCTGCCGCTTCATAGAAAACCACTGTAAAAGAAGTTAAATAATGAGGTGAGACTAAATCAGTGACATGTCAACACTATTTATACCTTTTGAGCCACAAAGCCTTAGACTATGTATGAAAACTACAAGGAATAATTGTGTGATCATATTGAAACACAGTAGAATGCTGATTGGGCTACCATAAGAAATAGGAGTAAGGGATTTCACACAAGATCAAAGAATTATTATTTTTCCTTTTCCGAAACAAAGAATCTTTTGTTATAGAATTTAGATTCATCACCATGTTTTAAGACAAAAGACAAACTACGTCCATGTGTTACAATTGATGTGCTTGTAAAGCCTACAACAACAGCCAAATGTTAATCCTACTAGGTGGAGTTGTCTTGTAAAGCCTATTGACATAAATCACACAAGGTTATAGAATGATGGCAACTTCCATTTATCGAGTTGACATCATATGAAAAGGCAATGATAAAATAGAGTAGCTAAAGTACATCGCTCAAAATTCATATTCTTTTCATAATAATACATTAAGTTTCTATTTAAAATGTTGAATTCCTAGCTGCAATATGACTGTAGCAAGAATATACCTGTGCACCCTTTCTAAAGTCCTTCACCTCAATTTCAGGTAACATGTGTTCTGAATATCTGCCGTTGCCATGAGGGCCAGGATCCTTAAAGCTAATAAGAAAAAGGAAAGGTCGCATCAGAAAAGAACATCAAATTGGTAGCAGAAAGCAGAAGGAGAAAAGCTAAAAATTAAAAAAAAAAACAAAAACAGCAGGACACCATGTAACACTGCCAGACATACCAATCTACAAAGCTGATATTTGTAGTCATCAGATAGTTGTAAATATAGTCAAAATTATACAAAGGTACACAGCTGCAAAACCAATATAGACAATTCAGAAACTAATTAAACCAATAATAATTACGATGGAATAACGGAATTAAAAGCAATCTCATAGCACATTTACCTATCAGAAAGTAAAACAAATTGCTGGTTGTCAGGATCTTGAAGGGCATTTGCCAATAGCCGTCTCTCTGCATCAACCATAGAAATTTTTCCCCACACCACCTAAACAAGACAACATCTGATTACAAGCCGCTCACTAGAAAATCACGGACTATTGGCAACAAAAGATATTTATACTTGCTATCATCCTATCATTGTTGCTATTGTTAGGACTAGAGCAATTGGACTTAAAATACATTCAGCAACTACTTAAGAAAAAATAACAATTAACTGCAGTAGGATACAACATCACTCAAGCATGCTAAAGTAAATTCACATACAGTTCATACGGTGAGCTTACTGAGTTCTAAGGTTAAGATGGTGAAAAATAAATTTACTATAATCCCATATTTAACATGAAGGAAATTGTGCAAGAGTTTTGTACTTTTATCTTAGGTTACCATTACCAACGTAAAATATTGGGGCCTCAGGTTGCCAGGCTATGCCACTACTAGTTCTCCTTTCTGCTCTGGATTAAATAAAATATATATGATGTAGAACTACTACAGCATAATATTTCCAAACCCATGCACTAAATTTTCATAGTATTGGTTCATCCCTCAATCAATAATAATAATCTATTTCCTACAATCAAAAGTCAAGTATGAGGGGAAAAATTAAGTCACAGATTTACACTAGGATTTGCATTCCAGAACATATATTTGAGCATACAAGACACTGAAGACCGCACAATTCACAAATAATAGTAAAATGAACAGTTACAATACTATATGCACCTGGTTACTGCGAATATCCCGATTAAGAAAATATCGGCTCACATGAACTGGCTTAGTCTGGGATGCATGCACATAAACAGAGAACTTCCCTTCATGACCCTGCCAAAAAGGATAAGAGCATCTTCCAGGTAAATGCACAATAGAAGATGGACAGGATGCTGATGCCAAGACATTCACATGCCAACAAAGTTACAAAAACAAATATAGGTGTTCATTCATTACAATACATTTATCAAGAGTTTATTAGAAAAACATGCTTCACATCTTGTATTGTTATCTACGTCGACAGATATTTTAAGGGTCATCGGATATGAGACATTAAATAAGTAGAACTCTGTAGTAAAGCGCCCAAAGCTGTGATAGGACATCATTGTCACACTGTTTCAAACATAACTTCTTATTTAATACAGGGAAGGGAATGTGAGTTGACTTGGAAAAACTAGCAATGTCTACCCACCATATCTAATACAGGGAAGGGAATGTCTGTTGAATAATACTAAATTGAAATCATGGACTGTTCCACTTAGTGAAGTCATGCAACTATTTCTGCCCAACAACAAGAGAAGAATGTTAACAATTTTCATGCAGAGCATCAAGTGCCAGTTAAAGGTGCAAAAACGGAACCTACTGTTAACCATTCCAATTCAGATTTCTAACAGAAAGGAGAAATTCTTCGATTCTCTCATGTCCTAAAAACTTGTGTGTCAGTTGAAGATGCAATAAGTCATTTCTCCTACTGGTCAATATAATTTTTTTGCAGAATATAAACTACACTGGCTATCTTCCCTGAGATTATACATTTTAAAATAGACAAGTAACAAATTCTTACTTGGAAAAACTTGTCCCACAATCTTTCAAATGGTAGAGAGCCAGGCGATAAAAACATGAAAGCAACTTTAGGATGTTTTGAAACAAATGGTGGTGAATTCAAAATATCCCTATTAACAACACGTGCTGCAATCTCCTCATCGGTATATTCTCTCACAGGAACAGGTGGAAGCCAATCAGTAAAACCCTTGCAGCCTCTAGAAGAGAAGACATAACAGGCTGAACTGCTTCGCAGAGGATACACATAAGCACATATTAGAAAGGCACATACAAATAGAACCAAGACAATGATCCACATTGGTTTCTTTATATTAGGCCGATTGCGCGAGCCAGGCATTATGTGCAAATCACCCATGCCACGCCAAACTTTTGCTGGCTTCATAAATGCATCACAGTTTCAAATTTCCCTTCCGAAAAATCTCCTCTTCATCAATACTCACTCAGCAAGAGAAACAATGCCCTGTAAAATAACGAACCATGAATCTGAATGAATAATTGATGCTGACAAATCTGAAAACAAATACAAAATAAAACAAGTATTAGCAAAAATAGCAATAGGAGCAAATCAATGAATTCAAAATTTGGAAGTTAAATTGAAATGGTCATAGCCAACAACAACAACAACAACCGAAGGAGTCAAAATGAAACAGATGATGAAATAACATGCAAAAAAAACAAAACATGAAAATCACACATCACCAAATTATTAATACAAAAATTAGAAAAATGTTCCTATCATCAGAGTCAATGAGCAATGAGAAATGAAATGAGAGGGACAATACCTGGAATAATAAAAACGGAAAGATCCCTGAGATGAAATATGAATGTTATGGGATTGGGAATAAAAATATCTATCTCATCAAAATTGATTAATTCAAGTCCAAAGATCTATTATGAGAGTGTGTTTGGGGTTTCAGAAATAATGGTTAAAAGATTAATCCAAGTCTAAGTTTTTCTTTCTCTTAAAAAAACTGCTGAAAAGATTGGTCTTTTCCATTTCTACACGCCGATTGGTCTTTTCCATTTCTACATTTTTTAATATTTTAATTTTAATGTTATTTTTACTTATAATTTAATAATTTGACCCAACGGCACTGGCGGCGCGTGTTACTAATCTAGTGAGTCATCGGGAACAACAACCCCCAATAATGGCATGTCTTCGCCTCGCCCATCATTCGTCACCAGTGTTTTTTATTATGAATAATAAACACACAAAATGGTGTATGGAAAATGATCCTATTTAAAGAAGTTACTTCTATTCATCTTTAATTATAACTATTTGAATAAGATTAACAGTCCATTGTTATAATCCTTGTTTAATAATTGTTCTAAGTTAAGTTATTTTCCATGTATAAATACATACACGTTTAGTACCTAACTTATTCCCTAAGAAATAAGAACACAAGAAGGTTAAGTAATCAAATTGGTCTTCAATAAACTCTAAATAATCTAATAAAAATACAAAATATGTAACCATAATGACACGATGTCACATGTCTTGTTTCATTGGAGAATAATACTTCCAAAGGACATTTCCTCATACAATAATTCATTGTTTCTGCATAAAGTTAAATTGTACTAATTTCTTTTTAAAAAAAGTGTACTAGTAATAGAGAAACACTTGGCTGAAAACATATTTATGTAGAGACAACCAATAGATGATTAACAATACATTAAAAATTCAATTGTAATTAAAATTTACTACTAAATGATAGCACTTATAAATATAAATGTATGTGTCTTCAAATATGATGTGTTGGTTTCATCTTTATACAACTTTTTCTCCTGTCAATTCTTTAAAAAACTAGATGGAAACAAGATCCCTTTAGGATACCACTAAGCAATTTCCTTAGGTAGCAACTAAATAGTCGATTTTTTGAAGTCCCTGTCATTGGCATTTGATAGTGCAAGTGGCTCACTGGAATGACAAGATGCCAGAAACCAACATCCATGATCCATGTTTGTACATGTGCTCCTCCTGGGCTAGTACTGCTTTAATTTATAATGTTTACTTATGATATGTGTGGTGTGGGTAAATGTATAAGTTACTCTCTTTTATCACACATTGCTCAAAATTAATAGTACTTTTTTTAGGATAGGTGATCCATGTTTCTTTAACCAGATCATGTTAAGTAGGAATAACGTCTCTATTGTTTTTTGTTATGTTATTTTAGAAGTTGGATCTGTCATCTAATAAAATCAAAACAAATGAGATGAGATATACACGAAACTAACCCTGGTCAAGACTCGAGAATTTAAAAAGAATATTCGCACATTTCCATTTGCTTCATTGCTAAGCCTGGCATAACAATGATTAAAGATATGAGACGGAAAACATGCATTATTTAATTTTGAGTGAGGATTTAATTGCTTCTCATTATATTTATCAATTTTTTTTTAACATCTAATGATTTAGATTTACTTACTAATTCAAACCATTAGATTTTTTTTAAAATTGATAGTTATGATGAAAAGTAAATTTAAAAAACTTACTCCTGGAGTTAGTGGATTTCCCCAATTTAATTTTAGGGCATATTGTGAAAGATTTTTACTTATTTATGGGCTGTTACATTATTAAAATTAAAGTGACTATTGTGAATGATTTTAAGTGCACTAATTTTAATTTTTACATGTAGGGGTTAATTTTAGTTTCTATGTAGTGCATTAATTTTGAAGTGACTAATTTTAGTGCATATTGTGAAAGATTTTCACGTATTTACACACATCCTAAATATATAAAAAATTTAAATTGATTAGAATTGAGTTTGTAGCGAGGCGTTATATTGTTTAATATAAGTCCGTCTAAATTTCACTCATTTTTTTTCCTTAAGCAAAAACCCACTTTCAGTGAGATATAAAAACGTTGATATTGACATTAAATTATGGAACTTCTATTTTCTGTTAACGTTTCTTTTACTACTTTAAAAAAATAGAGCATTAACGTTTTTTCATTTCTTATAATTAACGATCTAAAATTTTAAATGACTAGGAGAGACATAGTAACCCTATTTTATTTCGAAAATAATCTATAACGATGAAAAAATATGTTAGATATAGTATGCGTCAAAGATAACATTTGTTAGGGGTATTTTTCACATCCCAAAATAAATTATTTTTTTACCTATAAAGTGATACTATAACTTAAAAGTATAAAAAATTTATAATAAAGACAAAGTTTCATTTCCTGTTCTTAATAAAATCTATAATTGAAGTTTTTTTCCCTTCTAAATTAATGCTTTTCTAAAAGTGAACTCTCTAAAAATAAGTACAAATAACATCCCTTAGACCCTTACCAACAAAAATTAAATAGATTTACCAAACTTTGCAAAGCATCAACTGATCAAATTAAACTTTAAATTTAAGATAAAGAAAAGGTATCCTAAATATATTGTAAGTGATGGTGAAAAGGAAAATGAAATCAAATTCAGTAGAACAAAAAGGAAATTATAATATCAACATATATGCATTTGCTTTCTTCTATATCTAAAAATACAACATAATAAATAGGGATTATAATAGTAACAGAATCATGAGACATATTAGTTGGTTATTATTTTTGATTAATTGTAATTAATCACCAAACGAAATTATTGGCAAAATTCAACAATCACCAAAAAATTTGCAGAACAAAATACACAGCTCAATTTAGCTCCCTCATTATAATTTACAAATTCCACATACAATTCGCCATTACTTTTTCTTCTTCTTCTTTCCATTAGGGTTAACAAATAAACTTGTTATTCTTCCTCTGTCTCTTTTTCTTTTCTTCTTCCGAGACAAAAGAAAGAGAGACAGAAATTGAAGAATCAGAAAATCTGCAGAAGAAACGTGCAACTCCTTCAACCCCAATCATTTCCTTTTTCTTCTCAAACTTCTGCTTAATATCAGCTACCCAACAAAATTTTCCCCATTAACTCAGCTTTTCCCCCTTAATTTCCTTCTCCTTTCTCCTCAAATTCCCACATTTTCCCCATAAATAAAGTACCTTCCTTCTACAACAATTTGGTGTTGTCTAGCTTAAATTTTCAATTTTTAGCTTTCCCAGAAAGAAATTCGAGTAATTTGCTTCATTTTTTGAGCCTGTGCTTCAGAATTTTAGACAATATTTGTTAATTTTTTTCTGTAAAGCTTGTGTTTTCTTGATTATTTTCGTTGCCTTTGAGCATCTCGGTCAGCGAGGAATTGCTGGATAATCATGCCGCCGGCTCTAATTGATCCTTCGTTGCCGAAATCATCGTCGGTGTCGCTGGTGAGCTCCGACAATGTTTCAGATAGATTGAGTGATCAATTCGAAGATCTTAGAAGTTTGCAGTGGCGTATAAATCTAGGGGTTTTGCCTTCTTCGCTTTCAACTTCCATTGATGATCTTCGTCGTACCACCGCTGATTCTAGAAGGAGGTAAACCAAGCTCAATATTCATTTTATTTTTCAGTTTCATTATTCTTATGGAGTTTTTATCTAATTTATTATATTTGAATAATTGTGCAAGCATTCCTTAAATTCAGTGCAATTTTGAGAGCATTTTGATACGATAGGTGTTATGGTCCCCCTTATCACATTGTACCTTGTCTTTTGCTGTATCTGTCCCCCTTTTCTTTCCTATTCAGAATCAATGTGTGAAACTGTCTCCAAGGTATCTCGGATAAGCATAGCAATATATTTATACTCATTTTGTTTCTATGTGATTTGTTTAATTGGGAATTTAATAGATAATAATTGTTTTTGTCCAATCACAAGTCTTTGGAGACATCTGATTTTTTTTCCGCGAAAGAAAAAGGCCTTGAAACTTGAATGCTATATTCGGAAAAAAAAAATCATGTTCATTGGATAAATTTTGTCATATGAATTTTGGGCTCTATTCGTTCAGTCCAAGTCAATAATATTTTATTGGCCTTGGAGGAAATTTGAAAGAAAATTAAGCTGTTTCTTCATTTGGCATTGAGGGTTGTTTGTATTAATGATTGACTAGGCATTTTTCTGCCATTATAATTTATACTTCAACTATAGTGTTTCCATCTTGAGAGTTGAGTTTTTAGGTCCAGGTGTTTCTTGATGTTTGTCTCTGTCATGATGGTGGACTAAAATCAACTGCTTTTTCTTTAAGCCGTTGTGTTTCTTTTAGGCATACCTTGATCAGTTAACAGGAAGTGTTTTTTACCTTGTCAGGTATGCCAGTTTGAGAGGACGCCTCCTGGTTGATCCACATATTTCAAAGGATGGAAGTAGATCACCCTCACCCAATCTTATCATGGACAACCCACTTTCACAAAATCCAGGTAAAGTATGCATGTATGCATAGAATAATGGCAATCAACAAACGATGGGGCAAAAGGGGGGCTGGTGTAAAAGAAAGGCAACTAAATTGTTTTATATGTCTATCTAACTGTCAATCTTTTGCCATCGAACTTTATCCATGTTGGTTAAAACATGACTTTTATATGCAGATAGTACATGGAGTCGCTATTTTCGCAATGCAGAGCTGGAGAGGATGGTTGATCAGGATTTATCACGTTTATACCCAGAACATGGCAGCTATTTCCAGACACCAGGATGCCAAGGCACTTTGAGACGAATTTTATTATTATGGTGTCTGAGACACCCAGAGTGTGGTTATAGACAAGGTAAGCTGTCCAGAGAAGCAATATTTGCAGACAATACATTGGCTTCAATTGAATTTCCCTTTTGAATATGTTTTCTCATTTTCCGATGGCTGTGTTATTTTTCCCTCCTACAACATATAAGTAGCTATAGAGGAGGACATTCATCTTTGTTTTTAGAAAGCTTTCAATTTCTCATTTACGACAGATGTATTAGTTTCCCCCCCAACCTTGTATAATATAGCACATCTGGTTGAACTAAACTTTTACCTTTCCAATCACAATAAGGCTCATCGTATGTTTTATTCATACCCAGTCTCATTATTATGTTGAAAAAACAAATACCTCTAGGCTGTGATCAATGGGCTTTACTTAATATTCCTATCATATATTATTTACTGCCAACACATTTTTAGTTACTTCTGCATTGAACATTGTTCCATAAACTTATTATGAACCTTGCAGTAAAATCTTCAACTGCTTTTTTGTGAGATGCATTCATTACTGAACATTAAATTGATTAGTTGTTGGGAGCCCTTTTACTTTGTAAAATATAAATCCCCTTATTTTTGCTTCTAGGTTTCTGTATACCTTATTTTGCGTTAGAATTTTGTTATACAAATAGTTGGTTTTACCTTATTGGGTTTCTTTCCTTTGTTGTTTTTGTAGGAATGCATGAGTTACTTGCACCACTTCTTTATGTTTTGCAAGTGGATGTCGAGAGTCATTCAGATGTTCGAAAACTTTATGAAGACCACTTCACTGACAGATTTGATGGCCTTTTTTGTCAAGAGAATGATCTTTCCTACAACTTCGATTTTAGAAAATCTCCAGACTTGATGGATGATGAAATTGACTCAAATGGAAATGCAATGAAAATCAAGACTCTTGATGAGCTTGATCCTAAGATAAGGACCATTGTATTGCTAAGTGATGCTTATGGGGCTGAAGGTGAACTTGGTGTTGTTTTATCTGAGAAGTTCACGGAGCATGATGCTTACTGTATGTTTGATGCTTTAATGAACGGGTCTTGTGGTTCAGTTGCAATGGTCGATTTCTTCTCCTATTCTCCTCTAGCTGGGTCCTATAGTGGCTTGCCTCCTGTAATTGAAGCTTCAACTGCATTGTATTATTTGTTGTCTTGTGTGGATTCATCACTGCATAGCCATCTTGTTGATCTTGGTGTTGAACCCCAGTACTTTGCTCTCCGCTGGTTGCGAGTTTTATTTGGACGGGAATTTTCACTTGCCAACCTCTTGATCATCTGGGACGAGATCTTTTTGTCAGATAATGATAAAGTGGTAAAGCATGCTGAGGACAACACCGACTCTGGTTTTAATATCTTTCAGTCATCTCGTGGAGCATTTATCTCTGCTATGGCTGTAGCAATGTTACTTCATTTAAGATCTTCACTACTTGCCACTGAAAATCCTACGACCTGTCTCCAGAGATTACTAAGCTTCCCTGAGAAGACTAATATTAAGAAACTACTAGAGAAGGCAAAATCCTTGCAAGCTCTTGCATTAAGTTCTGATATTTCATCCTCAACACCTCCATTTGTAGGAGGTCACAACCAAGGTAAATCAATTATTACAAGATCTCGGACCCTTCCGTCTGAATCAGATTCTCCAAAAACTCCTCTGAATTTGTTTCCTGATAGCTATTGGGAAGAACAGTGGAGAGTTGTACACAAGGCTGAAGAACTTAAGAAAGATGAATTAGAAAAACAGGTTCCAACTCGTAAAAAGGGATGGACAGAAAAGGTAAAGTTGAGTTTGAAAAGAGCAGAATCCCATCCATTTTCATCAACAATTAAGAGTGGTAAAAAGGAATCTGAGGTAAAGGTTAGGCACAATTTGTTAGAAGACCTTTCTAAGGAACTAGGCTTTGAGGAAGATACTGAAAAACTGCACTGTCATGAATTTGCATGCCAGCGGGATAATCTTTCTGTGGCTGGTGAAGTGGAGCAAGAAAGTGATGGCTCTGAAGGCTGCAACAGTTATTCTGCCGATGATAGATGTCTAAGTGGAAGCATTGGCAGTGAAGAAAACTTGTCTATAACCTCTGGCCTTGCTAGTCCTCCTAATGAGGCCAATGATCATGAAAATTACTTGGAGAAAAGTAGTGTTGGGTCTAACTTATTTCTTGATGAAATTAATGAAATTACAAATATTAGTCCTGTAGATTCACCTCTTCCAATCTCTGATCCTCCTGAGTGCATATCAGAGACATCAGGGTGCAAAAATGTTTCCATGGGAAATTTGGCTACAAATGCTAAGGAGAGAAAAGTGAATAAATTTCAGTGGCTTTGGAAGTTTGGGCGGAATAATGGCCAAGTTATATCTGAGAAAGGAGAAGTTCCTGAGGCTGTAAAACCTACTAAGAATTATATTGATCATTGTACAACACCCTCTTCTACAGCCGACGCAAATTGTAGTTCTCTAAGTAGCAATGGACATTCTGTGGACCAGAATGACATGGGGACTTTGAGGAATATTGGTCAGTCGATGCTTAAGCATATTCAGGTAAAGTTCTTTCCGAGCGTTACGCAATTTTAATGACAGTTTAGTGAGTAAAGATACAATGTCAATATTTTTCTTTTCATTCTGAGAACTCAATTGATGCATCCAAACTTGTTATCTGAAGGACTATATTTTTTTGTGTTGCAGGTGATCGAGTCTTCTATCCAACTAGAGCAAGGCCAGGGAACCTTACCGGAAAACTTGTCTAAATATGTTCTGGTTACTACAGGGCAAGTTACTGCCATGACAGCTCTAAAGGAGCTTCGAAATATTAGCAATCTTCTATCTGAGATGTGAGGCACATCTTACATCTGCATGTATATAATTATTGATTGCAATTATTTAGTTCTCTAATAAATTGTATTTGTTCCCCTTCTTTTGCTCACTTTTCCAAAGTTTTGCAGATGTTGAGAGAGATCAATATGTAAATTAAAGAATACAAGTTACATAAATAAATTATAATAATTCCAAATATTATGCTTAACTTTTGCTTGGGTGCATACTTGTTTTGCATTTTAGAATTTATACTTCAACATTCCAGCACACCACCCATTTTAAGATCGAAATTTAATAATATAAAATTAGTCTAATGTAGTAGCTAGTAGATTAAATTCTGTAAATCCAACACTGCTACATGGTATATTTGTCAGATATAAAGTTATGCATTAGAAGCTTTAAATTATAAACGACAAAACCTATGGAAACAATATAGACAAACAAAAAACACTGTCAATTGGGCGTGAATTATTATCAACCGATGTTTCTGCTTGACCGCCAACAAATCTTACATGAATGAACCAAAAGCACCAGTAATATTGATTTGGAGATATACGAGTTTCAAACAAACAAGTCATTAAGCACTTGCAACCATGAAGACGAGTCACAGAAAAACCATGGTACCAACAATCCATCAGAACAAGAAACTAACGATACTGGCACAATGCATGTGCCTTTGGGTCAGAATGAAGACTTTAAAGTTATCCCACAAATGTATTTTATGGCTCTAAAGTCTTTCATTCCATTTCTTTTCCGCCACAATTTAACTCGCAAATAGATCCTTAATCATATTGAGTGAGACTCTATAACATACACTTTGACAATAAAGATTGTAAAACTAATTGGTACCACAAGGCCAACTCTACTTGGAAATTTGATAAGGTCCTCTGAATTCAATTTAACTTCTAATCATTTTTATGTGCACTTCTAAATTATCTTACAATTTTCTTTGTTGAATAACTTATATATGGGTTTAAGCAGTATGATACCAATAAAATTGAACTGAACCAAACCAAAAAAGCTAAAGGAAGCAAAAATTCTTGCTCTTTTTATGGTTGAATCATTGCTGAACTCTTCATCACTCATGGAGGTTGTGTTTCAATTACTGGCCATAAAACCCACATACAATTAAAGATCCACACTCTTCATCATTTCCCTATTCCAAAAGTGTAAACTTTTCATCAAATCCTTCCTCATTCGTCAATGATGTTTTGGTTTTTGGGTTCAAAAAACAAAAACATGTTTGCATGTTGGAGATTCTAGATTGCAGTCATCAATGTTACCATTGTGGTAAAATGTGAAGACTATTGGATTTTGAGTTTATGGGTTCAACACATGTTTTACACAAATCCATTTTGATCTAGCATTCTAAACACAATGTTCTGTCCTTAGGTGTCACATATACAAAATTGTTCAGTCAAATGGATGGCAAAAAATAGTTTAAGATTTTGAGGACATATTTAATAGTTTATTTTTTTCAAGGACAAAAATAGGATAACAAAAACAAATTCAGGATTCTTGGGCCTTTACTACAAAATTATCTATTCACAAGTTCTTTTTCTATTATAAAAAAACATTTCAGGTCCATTTAGGAAACGCATCCAATCTCAATTCATCGCTCTCTCTCTCTCTATTTGATGATGTCTAGGTTCATCGCAAAGACCCTTCTCCTCCGTGAAGCCTCCACCGCATCACGGTGGCTGAACAGCCCTTGTTCTACAATCCTAGCATCTTCTCATCATCGCAACCAATCATCGCAAGCAACAAAACCCAAATCCCAAATACCCAAAATCGAGAGAGAGGAATCCGATGCGGGTTTGAAGTTGTTAGAGGATCATATCCAACGAATCATAGTAAAAAAAGCTACACCTGATTGGCTTCCATTTCTTCCTGGATCTTCCTTTTGGGTCCCACCAACCCCTTCACCTTCTACCTTCTTTCAAAATATCACCGCCCAACGCCACCACCACAACCCTCTATCCCTCTCCCTTCGAGGTTCACCCCATTCTCAGAATCTACACATTCCAGGTTTTTATCCAATACCCCTTTAAAATTTCATTTTAAAGATGATATTTTTATGGATTGTCGATCAAATTGACCCAATTTCTATGCTTGTTAGGGTTTGACCCCTAAAATGGTTATAAATGCTAATGATGTGTTTGTTTGTTTGTGTGTGTTGTGAATTCAGAGAATGAATCTGGTAGTGGCGGGGAAAGTAGTGTGGAGGTAAATAATACACCAGAAGGGGTGGAAGTGGTGACGGTGAAAGTGAAGGTTCTCACTATACCAGAAAATATATCTCTTACCGAAGATGAGGAAGGTTGATCTATTGTTTGCCTCACTCAGCTTCTGTGGTGAGCGAATATCTTAGTTTTCCTCTTTTTTCATTTAAGAACTGGTTTTTGTATGATTGTAATTTGATGCATACTTATCTTTCTGATGTGTATGCATGATTTTCAAGTGAAGTAACATAATAAGAGCATTCTGATTCTGATATTTACATGCTTCTTTGGTTGGGATGTTGCTAGGAAATAAGAATGTCAATCCAGGAAAAAGGAAAGTTGAGATTCAGCTGTTAGGATCAGAACAAAAATGTTTTTATCAAATCATTTTTTAAGCCTAAACATAAAGAGCCTTCGAAAAAGGTAAGATATGGAACTAAAAACAATTGTCTAGTTGTATGATATGGGTGTGCCTTTACTTTCAATTAGGGGAGAGAATGGGCTGGGTAAAGTCGACCCTAAACTTGAAGTTAACCCAACCCTAAATGTCGACTGAGTCAGTCTTTGAACCTGAACCCGACTCTAGACCCAATTAAAGATAATGCATACTCATTTTAGATAAAGTCTTCTTAATATTACTTATTTATAGGGCATGTAATTTGACATATAAAATGATTTAAGTATATATATTATTAATGATGTATACATGATGAAAAAATAGATAATCAATGATACTTTCGACCAAAGATGTGTCGTTATTTTGTACACAATTGAATAGACACATACAAACATGATGGTGAGTGACCATGAGACGGGTTGGAATGGGTCATGTTTGTCCCCTACCTGAACCTAATTATTGACCGAGTCTAATTTTTAAACTCAAACTCAGTCCTAGACCTGATGAGACCCCACCCTCTTTGGACCCGATCATGATTGGGCCATACTGAGTGAGCGTGTAGGGTTGGGTTCTCCTCACCCGTACTTTCAATCACCCTTGTCATCCTTTTGTCTGGGATGTGCAAGCAATCTGATGTAACAATGTGCTGTTGTATCCTATTCATTTTCTTTGGAAATCTTAGTCACACATATGTACTGTCACAACTTCTGCATGTGACCATGGTGCTTGTGTAGAAATGTAAATGTTGGTCTACGACTATTAATGTATGTAGTGTTTGTATAAGGAGTTAGACTCCTCTCCATTAATGGAGGGACAAGTTAGGAGAAAATACACTAAAAACTAAATAGACAATGACATTTATGACCTTTACTTTTCCTTGAAATTGCAATTTTGGCCTTAAAAATACACTATAAAGTCTAACTTGCGAGTCTTACTCTTGTATATAAGAGGACTACAGGAATATATTGAACTACATTAGCAGATGTGCTAAACATATTAATACGCTGTTCCAGATGTTACAGGTAGTTTTTTAAGGTTTGGTCTCTAATCAGAATGAAAATTTTGTTGGCAATCTTATGATTTTATTGTGTAGAATCTTGCATCTTATCGTTTGAGCATTGTCTCCGGTTTGGATATATTTACACAACCATGTAATAATACAGTCTTACCTCAATTTGTGTATGATCCAGCATTCCAGGGTTGCAACCTATGGATACTGAGAAGGTAAAAAAAGATTGGGAACAAGGTATTTGAAGATGGGGAAGCTTGTGCATAGAAGGATAAAGCATGCAAAGGGAAATTCCTAGGTTGTTTTGGGTCTAACCCTTTTCACTCCACTTGGTCTCTTTAAGTTACTTTGTACATACTTGGTTGCTGACCCGGTTGTATAAATAATCAATGTTTGGATATTGTCAATGCTGTCACGTTGAACCTTTCAGACCGGGTGATGTATGTATTTATGCAATTATTAATACAAAAGGTTCTTTCAGTATTCCTCTGAACGACTAAACACGTACTAAATTCGTTTAATATTTGATGTATTATAGGATATAAGTGTTGCGGATAAGATGCTATATAAGCTTTGTCGCTGAAAGTTACAAGGTTTAGAATTTGATGTATTAGAGACTATATTTGGGCATGGTTCAAAGGTTTAGAAATTTTCTGCAACTTCATTGAAGACCATTTTTTTGCCACTGATCTTAGAGGCCATAACGCTAAGAAAAATAAAATTGTAATAGAATTACAGGCAAATTGTTCTGGACTTCGTTGCTCGTCTCAACTTAGGATTTGTTTTTGAGTTGAATTTTTTAGAGGAAATAAAAGAAATAAAACACTTGAAAGTTATGAGAGATACACAAAGACTTTAAAGTCATTTTATTTTCCTCCAAGCGTCTATTTTCTGGTAGAACCCAACAGGGGCTGTAGTAGAAGGTTACAAAAATGTAGATATCTTTTTGAAAGTGAAAACTGAAGTCTCAAAAAGTGCTTTACTGCCACTAAATTATATCATTTTGAGCATTTGTCTATAATTTGACCTTGTAACAAATCGCCCCTGCCTTAAGCCGTCGAGTATGATAAACACAATGAAGCAAGAGCTCAGTGTATTTGCTTATTGAGTTATTTTTATTTGAGATTTATATGTCAGTAAAAAATATTAAATTTTCATGATATTCACATAATGTGCTTAAGCAATTTTAAGGCTGATATCATTTTTTCGTTATGCAGCACCAAAGTTTAACACTCTTCTTCATCCATTTTCCTAGTTCTGAAGTTTGTACTTTGTTCAACCATCATTTGCTAACTAAAAACAAACACAAACTTCAAGTTGAAAATTATATTTTCATAACATGCTTTTTCCATATAGGAATGTAGACTACACAACATTATTGTTTTATTGAAAGAGTAATATAATGAAGAAAGAATATGAAGAGCATATTTTGATAAGGATCAAAAGTCCAAAACATACATGTTATGATTTGCTAATGAAAATTAGAAAAAGCAAAAATCTAACAACAAATAAAACCTAACAAACAAATGGAATAACATGGATCCTGAAAAGGTTGGAGAAAGTAAGCAACTCAACTACCATAACGGGTCCACTCTCCATAATGATGCATCTCATCTCAATATCCAATTATCATCATGATATCATAAAAGCAGATTTTGATATCTTTAACTTGGTGGTACCTTCATTCTGAGCCGTCGATCAGTGTTGACCTTTTTGACCTGATATCTGATCTTCTTAGAGAAGAGACGCGTACGCCGCTTTTCTTTGAAGCGTAGCACGCTAGCTTCTCTCATTCCTCCATTCTCCCACAACAAATCAATTTTAGACAACCGAGCCTGTTCCCCACAATGCCAAAGTATAACGTTAACTATTATTCACTGCTTCTGCAACATTACCCATTAACTATGTACTATAGTAATTAAAATGGTGACAAGTCTCACAGAGTTTATTTTTCAATATTGTCAAACTGTGACACAAAATAACATGTAGTTGTACAAGGTCAAATAAATATCTCATTAATTTGTTCCATAATCCATAGGCTAGAGTGCAAGACAAAAATAAAGAACGTAGTCATAATAAACAAATATTAAGTTTTGGTTCCTTATTAGTAATTGACTCAATGTTGTAGCAGACTGCAAAGAATTTTTTTGTTTAAACCATTTTGCTAAGTTGAAAATGTGAGCCATTCAATATTGTAACAGAAAAATAGTTCATTGCATTAAGATTTCAACTATGAAGAAAGTCTTAAAGTTTTAAAATTCGCATGGAAGGAATTGGTCAAAATGTCATAAATCATTTCTCATATCAATATTTGAAACAATAGTATTTATTAATATTTAATTTTTTTAAATAATATGACATATTTTTATTGGTCCAAATGTTACCATACTAGTTAGGGGTATAGAATATAGTAGTTCAACCGGTAGTTTACTAATTAAACAACATAATTTTGAAGTTATATATATATAATATATTTATCTTTAATGTTGAAAAATCAATAAAAATTAATATTTTTTAATTTTTATTAAAAAAATAATTTTAAATAAAAATAATTTTGAATGACGGGTACAATTTAATTGAAAATCAATGTTTACTAGTTCATCGGCCTGGGCCATGAACTAGTTTTTAATTCATCCTTGTCTAAATGAATTAAAGCTAGAGCAAATTATAATTAAAAAAAAGCTTCTTAATTGAGTGTACATTTATTGAAAAAATAATAATAGAAAGAAAATTGTTAACTAAATTATTTTTTATTCGTCTAAAACAATAATTTTAATTGTAACGGAGAAATAATACTCAAGATTTTGATTGGTCAAGTGAAATTGGGAAACTTACTGTGACGTCATTTCCCGATGCGTTGGAAACCGGGCTGTCATCGGCGAACGGTGACCCCTTATCGGACCAGGCATTCTTCACGTCCTTATAATTCAATTTCAACATCAAACCCGGATTCGATTTCGCCATTGGATTTCCCTTCACCGGCTCCGAGTTCTTCACCTCCACTTTCTTTTTCTTCTTCTTCTCTGCCGCCGCGGCCGGAGGCTGAGGAGGAGGCTTGTTGATTATTTTTGGCGAGATTTGAAGTATATCAACCGCCGGCAAATTCCACCAGTTTCCACCGTCATCTACATGACGGAGAGCCCTTCTCAAACCTAACCGGCAATCCAATTTCCCTCCAAATCCAAACGCCGGAATCCCCAAACATGAGACGGCGGCGCCGTTAGTCTCTTCTTGCTCAGCCACACTACCCATAATACTATCAATCCCTTCTTCAATTTCCTCATCGAGAATCGATTCCGCATCAAAATCTTCACCACAATCATCCTCCAATTCGAGTGAATTTATCATCGCCGAGGCCGAATTTATCTCCACCGGACTCTGACATGTTTTCTCTTGCAACATCAACACCTTAGGCTCCATTGAAAAACTAGGCTTATGCTGATGTATCAAAAAGGAAGAAGATGAGTCAAAAACCCTGAAAGGTAATAGTACTTCCGATGAAGGAGGTTCATCGAAAAATATATTCGGCGGCGGTGGTGGTGGATGAGTTTTGAGGCTTTTGGAAGGGAAGAGGTTTGGATATGCGGTGGAGAGAAGTGATGCGGCTTCATTGTAGATTTGATTGGGTCTCTTTCTTGGGGTTCTGGGTTTTGTAGTTGAGATTGTTAATGGGGAATTGCTTGATTCTGATATTGTTGAAGATGGTGAAGAAGAAGAAGAACACACTGAGAATGAAGCTGATTTTAGAAATTCCAAATCTAACCCATAAGTTCTTCCTCCACCACCACTTAAACACGGTGAAGACATTTCTATTATATAAGTGCAAGTTCTAGAACCTCAATAGGTTTGGACTTGAGCACAAACAAAATGTTTCATTTTTGGTAGGAAATACAAAAACAAAATCTATTAGGAAAATAGCTAAAACCCTAAACCCAAAAAGGTACAAGGAACAAAAAAGTTATTTTTTAATTAAAAAGGAACAAAATCCCAAGAGGTTTTTATGAATACATAATAGGGAGAGAAGAATGAGAAATTCCCCCAGAACCACAAATAAAAAATTGTTGAACTCTCTATTTTATGAATTGTGTGAAAGTGTCATAAGTGAAAACAAAAAAGAAGAGCATTCCAAATCCCAAGTTAAAAAAATATGTTATTCGTGTTGCAGAAGTAAGTAGTAGTTCTAGTTATGTGAAAGAAGGGAAAGTAAGAGGATAAAAAGTGAGAAGAGTTGTGGAATGAGAGGAAGGAGATAAAATGAAAAGATGTGTTAGGAGTGTGTAAATATAGGGAAGGGGCAATTGGCAGTGAAATGAGAGTAGCACCACCACCGACTGATATACAGATAGAGAGAGAGAGAGAGAGAGAGAGAGAGATAATGGGAGAAGTCACACTTGGGAGTAGAGGAACTGGAGTGCAGAAATATGGAGATCAGAACGAAAGAAGAGACAATTTTGTTGCTCTGTTTTCTCTGCTCTTCTATCGTGGGACCACTTAATTAATTATTCTTCTTTATAATATTTGTGTATTATTAGCTTAAAGAATAAAAAATTATAGATAGATAATATATTTGAATTGTGAATACTAATTAAATAAATAGTATGATGACAATATATAAAATTCATCACACAATACATATTTTCTATTTCATTTTACCCATTCAATTATTCTACCTTCTTCTTTTACTATAATATCCTTCTATCTATCTTTATGATTTCACCTTCTTCCTTTTTCATTACTTTTTTGCCTATTCACATTCGTCAATTTAAAGTTTACCTATTTATGTTTTTGAGTCATTCAACATTAAGGTAATTTTAAATTTAATCTCGCATATCATTTTTTTTTAAATTTTATTTTAATTGATTTATTTTGTTGTAACCTCTCATATGTGGATATATGTCAATATAACAACCAGTCACATCACTAATTACTGCGACACGTGTGATACATCTTGTTAATCACATTATTAAGGACTCGAAACAATATTTTGAAATATAACTATTAAAATCTAAAAATAAATAAATTATAAGGAATAATTGAACAATTTTTAAAAACCCAAGATACATTTATTCATTTAAAGCCCATTGAGTCAGCCTTTCTTTTATTATTTTCATTAAATATATTGTTTTGTTCCGGTGATTCATGAATAAAATGCAACGTCAAGGATATTTCCTAAAGTTTATTTTAATGGAGCATTTGCTGTAAAAATACGTATGAATATGATAAGCTTCCTCAATGGACGAGTGTTATTACCAGTTATTCATTCAATAAGGGACCTGTGAGATATTTTCATACTGGATATGGGAACAATTTTGTAGAACTGAAACTACAACATACTAATTTCCTTTGCTTATTCTCTAGTGTATAGATTAGAGCATGACTTAATAGTCCTAAAAGCACACAACAATAAGGGGTTTAACTCTTAATTGCTGAAGCATACTTTTGCCAAAAGAAAATATATAGATTTTTAATTTTTTTTGTTTAAGTAAAGGTATCTCTTCACCTATAGGTAAGAAATTAATTCATTTATGAGTACATCATTATCTCTTCAATGAATATATCGCTCACAACAATCAAACATTTGATATTTTGATCTATCGGAGATCTAATGAAATCTTATATTATAGACTAATGTCTTATTGGTGGTCCTGTAAAATTATTATCATTAAACAATATAAAAAAGGTGAACATGGGTAAGTTTGCAATGCAGCATGGGCAGTTTTGTAATTGAGTAATTAAATTCTTAAGGATGGCGAAGCATGGAAGTACTTACAGGATTATTCCATACCATACCTCCCGAAGCTTTTTTCCAAATTATGGAAACGACTCCTTATCTAGTGACGCGGCACGATTTGATTGGGTGCCTTAGATTTCATGGCTTACGTGGCATACTTTTTATAGTTTAGCGGTTCCTCAGTTTTTCACGTGTACGAAGGAAAGAGGTGGGATTTTGGATCTATTCTAAACATCAATGATTCCAACCTTTTTGGTGCCTTCTTCATTTTATCTGTGGCACTCAACCATACTACGTTGCATAAATAGTTTGCCAATCTCTTCATCACCAAATCAAATTCTTGTGTTTATTACACAACTCTCCCCAAATATTTAAGTATACGCATAAATAGTTTTGAGTGGGGATTAACTTACTCCAAGAGTAAGTTTTTACTCTTTATCTTAACGATCAATTTTATGAACATTTAATGACTTAGATCTACTAATCAATCAAACCATTGGATTTATCTAAAATTGATGACTAGAATTGAGAGTAAGTTTAAAAATTTACTCTTGGAGTAAGTAGATCCATTTCCATAATTTATTGGTAAGGAATTAATCTGATGTAAACCCTCCTAGGGCAACCTTTGAGTCCAAGGGCAAGAGAAGTCATGAAGGTCCTATGACTAGGGCTAAGGCAAATCAGCAACCTTCAAGGTCACAAAAGACTTAATTGACCCTGGAGATTACCATGAATGAATGACATTTATGTCCTTAGGATCTATTTTAAACTTGAGTTATTTTTATTGTTATGAATAAATGAGAATTCATTCTCATGTAGACTTAGGAATAAATTGATTAAATCAAAGGATATAAAGTTAAGAGGTTGGACAACTACAATCAAGAATTCAAGTAAAGATATATTTCTTTTGACCAACAACTTTAGTCAAACATTATCTTTCCTTATGATTACATCTTATCTATTTGATAATTTAGGATTTTAAATTTTATTATCTTCACATTATCTTAGGATTAGTTAGGATTTTCGTTTGCATTTCAGATTTGATTAAATAGGATATGATATTATCTTTTAGTATTCAAAGATAATTAAGATTTTATCTTCAGGCTTATCTTTAGTTTATTTCAGCCAAGGCAAATTGCCTATTTATAGCTTTGGCTTATTCATTAATAAAGCAAGTTTGTTTTTGAGAAAAATTGGATTGAATTCCTATAGTTTAGCCAAAGCTCCTTAATTCGAACTTATCAAGATTTTTGTTCTTGTGGCGTTCTAAGACTCATCACCCTCTTGGTGTGATGTCTAAATTCTTATCATGGATCTTTCCTTATGGTGAATATTATTGACTTATCAAGCTCTTAAGCTTGTGGCGTCTCCATCTTCATATCTTTTCCGTTCTTTCCCACAAATCTATCCTAAAATTGGCCTAAAAATCTCTATCAATACGAAAACCGAATTCTGTTTTATAAAGCTCTTAATTTCAAGCTAAAACGATCCTAAAATCAAAGACATCCCCAAGAGGTTGTCATCAAGTGGTCATGAGAGCTACATTTAGCTTGAAGAATGTCAAGTCTAGAGAGGACTCCTACGATCTCACCAAGGTCAGACTTTATGAACGTGAGACTCCAAAACATGATGAATGCCCAATTCCAAACTCTTCAACAACAATTGGAGGAGTTGAGGATTCATTATGATAGGAGGTTGGATAAGAGGCATGGCAATCCAAATGGCCATGAGAGAAGAAGAAGAATAATGCCTAGAAGAGAGTAGAGGCCTAGGCATGAAAGGCATGAGGAGAGACATGAATCCTCAAGTGCCTATGATAGTGAGAGGAGAAGGAGGCATGAAGATCATAATCATGGCAGCCATGGCCGTGACCATGCTAGTCCAATCCGTGGACAAAAAAGGAGACATGAGGATCATGGCAGCCCTAGCCGTGGTCATGCTAGCCCAATCAGTGGGCAAATGAGGCATAGAGATGTTTCAAGCACTAGCCCTAACCGTGAGCATAGAGATCTGGATGGTGTTAAAGTAAAGGTCCCTAGCTTTTTGGGGATGAATGATCTAGAGGCCTACTTGGTATGAGAATTAAAGATGGAACAAGTTTTTAATTGCCACGACTATTCAGAGGTAAAGATAATCAAGGTGGCAGCCCTTGAATTTCAAGAGTAGACTATGGTTTGATGGGATCAGCACCAAAAGGATAGAGTGAGATGAGGAGATGTAGCCATTGACACATGGACTGAGATGAAGAGAGCAATGAGGAAAAGGTTTATACCTCGTTCTTATCACATGGATGTTCATAACAAGCTACAGAGGCTCACTCAAGGGTCCCAAATAGTTGATGAGCATTTCAAAGCCATGTAATTAG
This sequence comes from Lupinus angustifolius, assembly GCF_001865875.1. Taxonomy (NCBI): domain Eukaryota; kingdom Viridiplantae; phylum Streptophyta; class Magnoliopsida; order Fabales; family Fabaceae; genus Lupinus; species Lupinus angustifolius. The sequence continues at coordinate 16,896,698 of NC_032020.1, read as the reverse complement.
CCTTGGTTAGGTCCAACCTTAATGAGGTCCGTGAAGCAACAATGACTAGATTTCTTCATAGAATGAATCCTGAAATTCAAGATGTGGTGGAGTTGCAACCTTATGTGGAAATGGATGATCTAGTACAAAATGCTATAAAGGTAGAGCAACAAATTAAGAGGAAGAAGTCTAAGTACTCCTCTAGTACTTCAAGGTCCCACTATTGGAAAGATGAGTAGAAAAGGGAGAGACCTAGGGCTAAGGAGGTCGTGGGCAGCCACAAAACCACCCAACCAGCCGTGGAGACCAATGGGAAGACTAGAAACGTGAAGTGTTTCAAGTGTCTTAGCCTTGGTCACATTACCTCTCAATGTCCTACGAAAAGGACAATGATGATCACTAATGGTGTCGTTTAGTCCCAATCTGAACCATCTAGTGTAGAGGAGTGTGATGATGATACATTCATGCCTATGGTGATATTTTGATGATGAGGAGGCTCTTGGGCAGCCAAGTCAATAGGCATGAAGAGGACCAAAAGTACAATCTATTTCACTCGAGATGCTTGGTCCAAGGCAAGGTATGCATGTTGATCATTGAAGGAGGTAGTTGCACTAATGTGGTTAGCCAAATGCTAGTGTCAAAGCTAGACCTTGAAACTAAACTGCATCTCATCCCTTACCAACTCCAATGGTTAAGTGATGTGGGTGAGTTGATTGTGAATAGACAAGTCATGGTACCCTTCTCCATAGGGCAGTACCATGATGAGGTCTTATGTGATGTGGCTCCTATGGAAGCTAGCCACATGTTGTTGGGGAGACCATGGCAATATGAAAAGAACACTAGCCATAATGGTTTCACCAACAAGATCTCATTTATGCACCATGGTCACATGGTGGTGTTAGCCCCTCAGAGCCCTAAACAAGTCCATGAGGACCAAGAGGCTAAAGGCTAAGATTGAAGAAGAGAAAAGGAAAGGTGTGGCCAAAAACAAAGAGGTGACCGAACCTACTTAAGGAGAAGTACACCTTCCCAAGGTTGAAATTTTTTATACACTTAGCCATTCTTTGAAAGATCATGGCAAGGATAAAAAGAAAGTTGAGATTAAAGACAATTCGAGGACGAATTCACTTAAAGGGGGAAAGGGTGATGTAAATCCTCCTAGGGCAATCTTTGATTCCAAGGGCAAGAGAAGTCATGAAGGTCCTATGACTAGGGCCAATGCTAAATCAGCAACCTTCAAGGTCACAAAAGACTCAATTGACCCTAGAGATTACATGAAAGGACATTTATGTCCTTAGGATCTATTTTAAACTTATGTTATTTTTATTGTTATAAATAAATGAGAATTCATTCTCATGTAAACTTAGGAATAAATTGATTAAATCAAAGAAGATAAAGTTAAGAGGTTTGACAACTACAATCAAGGATTCAAGTAAACATATATTTGTTTTGACCAACAACTTAGACAAACATTATATTTTCAACAAACCTACAAGATTGGATTAGATCTTATCTATTTGATAATTTAGGATTTTAAATTTTATTATCTTCACATGATCTTAGGATTAGTTAGGATTTTCGTTTGCATTTCAGATTTGATTAAATATGATAGGATATTATCTTTAGTATTCAAAGATAATTAGGATTTTATCTTTCGACTTATATTTAGTTTATTTCAGCCAATGCAGATTGCCTATTTATAGCTTTGGCTTATTCATTAATAAAGCAAGTTTGTTTTGAGAAAAATTGGATTGAATTCTTAAAATTGAGTCAAAGCTCCTTAATTCGAACTTATCAAGATCTTTATTCTTGTGGCGTTCTAAGACTCACTACCCTCTCAGTGTGGCGTCTAAATTCTTATCAAGCATCCTTCCTTGTGATAAATATTATTGACTTATCGAACTTTTAAGCTTGTGGCGTCTCCATCTTCATATCTTTTTGATTTTTTCCCACAAATCTATCCTAAAATTGACCTAAAATCTCTATCAATACCAAAACCGAATTATGATTTATAAAGCTCTTAATTTCAAGCTAAAACAAACATACAATCAAAGACATCACCTAGAGGTTGTCATCATAATCACTTTCAAGGTTCATGACTACCCTTCTCAATAAGTATCGTTCACAATAATTGAATCATCGATATTAGAGATCCAGTATGACCTTATACTACTAGACCAACGTGCTCTTGATATATGCAAAAATAATTTGTCAAATATATTGAAATACTCATAGCCAGTGAAAATTGGTTGGAGTAATTTTAATTTGATTGATTAAAAAATATTAAATTAATTGAAATTTAAATAAAGAAAACAATTGGGCCCACCTAAGGGGGCAAGGGTGTGTTACTTGCTTGGATTTCCAAGTTCAACTATTTGGGCAATATTTTATACTAACAAAAAAACATGATTAATTTTATTTTGTAAGAGGGTATAGGATACATGTGTTTCTTGCTTTCATGATTAATCATTGTGAACTAAAATGATTGATAATACGATTAATTTGTGTTTAAAATGATATTTCACTCATTGGCGTTAGGCCGTAATGTTCCCTCTACTTGTACTTTCCATGCTCCTACTTTCTCTTTAGTTTCCTTTTTCATGGAGATGATGGGGCGTTACATTTCATCATTTTAACCCATTGATAATTAAAAATTGCTATTTAACTTGTTTATTCTATAATAAGTGATAACTACACAAAATTCAGATCCTTATAGGAAATAAAGATTACACATATAAAATATAAATTCGGGTCAAACAAAAAGTAGATTACAAAAGTTGGTGTTGAAAAGTGTAGTTTTAAAATTTAATTACTGTTTTTGTCTATTAAATTTCTAGAGTATTGATAACGTAAATGTCATGTTTTGACATTATAAACACTATCTTATCGACCACTATCCCGTGTCGATTAATCTATTTTTTTTTATATAGAATGTACTTTATGTTTTACTATTTAAAAAACAATTTAAATATAAGAAATGTAATACATGAACTCAATAAAGAATAAAAATATAAATAAGAAAATGTTAAAATATTACTGGTATATTAATATATAAAAAATGATACTAGTTATTAATGAAAGATGTTATAAATGATAAATTTAGAATATAGAAATTATGTCATGATAGTTGTTATTACTTGTTTTTGCTTGATTAATAGTATAAAAATCTATATCTATACCAGTGTTTTAAAACTGTACGAGTCACGGTACTGATATAGTGGTACATTACTTCAACCGGTGATTCAGTAATTAAACTGCTTGTCGGTTAAACCGGACATATTTGCTTATATATATATAAACCTATAACAAAAAATTTCAAATAGGTAGATACTCAAATTTATAATCCATATTCATAATCTACTCAAAATTCACATAAACAAATAAATTTAAGTCTTTAACAAATTCAAAGTCTAAATTGCAAAACATATATCAATCCAAAAATATCACTTAGCAAACGGAAAATATAAATAAATGACACAAGTTCATAAACCCTATAAAACAAATAAATTTGGAGTTTTAACATTTACACCAAAGAGTCAAAGTTGGCTCATATCGAGGTTCCATTTTTTCACCAAATTCTACCTTTAGACAATTGACTTCAAGATTACACAAATATCTTACACAATAATGTTATGAACCAAAATGTATAATTTACGTATGTCTTGGAAGCATGTGTCTTGAAGTGTTGAAGAATGGTTGGATAAAGAGATCGCATTGTAATGAGTTTTTAAGTTTTTTTTAAAAAAATATGTGTATAAACCGACCGATTTAGTCAAATTTTGGCCGGTTTCACCAGTTTTGGACTGGTTTTGATACATGCCCGGTTCAAAATCCATATCGTACCGGTAAGGGGTCCGGTTCGCCGGTTTTCCGGTTGAACCGGCCGACACGGTACAATTTTTATATCACTGATTTATACTATATATAAAGCCAAAACATATTATAACTACCTACATGACATAATTTTCACTTACCTATTTTGCCCTTACAATTATAATATTACAATATTTTTCCATTAAATAAAAAATATAAATGGAGGTTAAAAGAAGTTACATTTACTAAATATATCAAACTACTTAGGCAGTTTTTAATAATATTACAATTCGTTTTTATATTTTTATCAAAAAATTATAATATTATGTACAAAAAATACGATATAATTCTCTAAACTAATGTATATAAAATTAATTGTTCAATACTAAAAATAAGAATGCGGGTCGACAGATACAAAGTGACGGTTAATAAACATAAAATAAAAATGGTTGCCGTTTATGACATGTATGACTTATTATCAAATTAAAGTAAGTTTGTAATGACGTAGTGATCGTATTAAAGTCTTATTATTATTATTACTAGCGTGTTGACATGCACTGTCGTGCCTGTCAATCCGCTTTCCTATCGTTTGTAATGTATAGTTTATATTTTATAAATTTAAATATAATTTTTTGCGCTAAGTTTACGGTTGAATTTATTCAATTGGTCTAATATTCAATTTTTTAAATACAGTTTTAAAATAAGAAGATAATAAAGATAAAATAAGAAAATAATATTATATGGTTTTTTGATAGAAATAAAAAGACATTGAGGGCAAAATAGGAAAACATAAATTACACCATAATATGTGGTTATTTTGTGTTTTCCCTTTATTAATAGTATAAAAGTATAAATATAGATACATCAACTAATCTCTTTTTTTTAGTGAACCGTTTTCAGTTTTTAAAGGGAGCAAACTATCTTCACCTTGCACATAAATGTCGTAACTCACCCGTAAGGAATGAAATCATGATTGCTTACTTTTTTTGTATGCGTTTGCGCATGTCATTTTCTCATTCAGATATTTAGAAAAATTAAATATCAATATCTAACGAATATATATTTTAAGTAAGCTATAGTAAGATAAATGTATATGATAGTAAATATTAAGAATGGGTGAATAAGATTTGGGTGAATTACCAAGTGATGTGATAGCCTGACAAGTTATATTTGGCAGGACCTTATTATGATCACAAGTGGGTGAGTTGGATTTGTCTACAACCATTGAAATTGGATAAACCCATGGCAGAGGAGTGTACGATTTTATATAAGGTTCAGATTTCATCAAAACATGTGATTCTATCGGTTGCAGCAAGGACCTATTTCTCGAGTCTCCATGTTATCTTCAAAATTATTATCTTTAACTCGTGTAAGCTTTTCTAACGTGTGGATATGTACCTAACCACAACTTCATATAATCTTCTTCATTTAAATTGACGCTATGATTGAGTTATCTCCATATAATTAATAATATATAGCGTATAATACATCTAAACCCCACATTTTTTCTTTAGATAGAATATTTACACTACAATTATATTTTTACAAAGTGCTGCATGTCCTAAATTTGATATTGGGACTGCACTTTGGCAAGCCATACGAAACATGGTACATGACAAGATGGGTTCAACTTCACATGTATTAACCCACGAGAAATTCATCCATAGTATAAGGTCTTGCTAAATTTACAGAAAGATAAAAAATTAAAGATTAGATTCATAGGAGCAACAAACTTGTTGAAAAGAACAAACACATATATTGAAAAGATTAATTTCTTACTTATAAACGAGTGAATATCATAGTAATGCATAAAAAAAACCACATGTAATAAAAGGATGGAATTAATATTAATGTTGCTGTGAGATTACCTAAAATGCTTTCAGGTTGAACTGGGTCAAGTGCTTGCTAATCATTACAAGATACACAAATACTTTTTTTATCTGTAATTGTTAGTTGTTAGTATGTTAATATTTTTGTTATAGGTGAGACTCTACTTTTTACCTCTTTCACTCTCACAATCAAACCATCTTATATCTCCTTTTTTTATGATGAGACTCAAATATATAACCTCTTACACTTCATTTCTTACGTCCTCTATATTCATCATCAGACCACTTTATAACTCCTATAATCCCAAGTATTAACAAATTATTTTTCCCAACCCCAAATCCAAGATCATACGAAGTAGAATTTAATATTGAGTCCCAATTTTAAAACCGGAATAACATTTCAGTAGATTAAAAAAGAAAAAATAAAACGTCACAATTTAGTCATTTTATTAATCTATCGGCCTTTACCAACAAGGTATGGTTATCCGTAAGTATTGTAACAAAGGGTTAATGTTCAAAATTTATGTAACTCAAAATGTATTAGTCTATTACCCATAAGATATCATATATTATTAGTTCATAAAAAAATCTTCACTTTCCTTTTAAATATTTTTTAAATCTCACCAAATGAAATCACAAATGTCTAATTAAGGTGCAGAAACTTATACTATATTGTTGCAAAGTGTTACCAAAAACGGTAAAAAAAATGTCCCAAACTACAAGGTTGCATTGGACATACCCGAGTAAGAAGAAACATATTGGTTTGATCTGAGAAGGTTTACATGGGTCACTAGGCAGAGCCACCAGTGTAGCAGAGTGTCACTATCTTATACAGCAAGCGAGTTGATGAAGTAATGACATACATACAAAAGGAAAAACATATTTGGGGGACCATCACATATTGTGTCTTCCATCCCTCAAGGATGGACTATCCTTGGTTGCTACTATTGTCATATGAATGCATCTCTGATCTAATGTCTCTAGATCTTATTAGATATACATGCTAGTATACAATTTGGACATTGAACATTTTTTTGGTATTATCAAGAGTATCTTCTTACTTTTTTGGATAAGAAACTAATTATTTTGGGGTTTGCGGGTGCCCCTTCCAATTAAAAGAGAAGACATGTAACTTTGATGTTTTTGGGTCCTGAAGGTGATGATACGTTTTCATTGGAGGGCAAAGTTAGCTGTGTTGGGCTATTCAAAGTTCCTATTTTGATATTTTCTCACTTTCTCCATGATGCTCAAATATAGGTTTCCTTTCTGGGCCTTGAGCTGGATTTGTACGTCGCAAAATTATTTAAGTATTGTTTTATAAACATCATCCACGAATTTTGAGCTGTTGCTGTTGGTTGAGCATGTAAGCTTTTCAAAAAGAATAAAAATATGTAGAGAATAAAATATTAGATTTACACATATACATATATATATATATA
>NC_032020.1:16725180-16889538 GCF_001865875.1 Lupinus angustifolius | reverse complement strand
TATATATAACATACATATATATATATCTATATATATATATATAGTAATCTAATGAAAATAATAAGAGGATATTTGTGGAAAATTAGAAATGGTATGTTGAATATGTGATGAATCCAAAAATGAGATGATAGAATATATATTAATGTAATTAAAATATAGTTAACGTTGATGCATCAATATGAGCCTTCATGGTAGAATATATGAAAAATTCAAAATTGAATATTAAAAATTGAACGATAATATTGTGTCAGATTTTCTATAGAATCTAATAATCTATATGGTACCAATAAAGTAGGAAGAAGGTGTAAAAAACTTTAATCATTTTGTACTAACAAATACATTTATTCACTTTTCAAGTAAAAAATTAATTATTTTAGAGTGGTAACGGTCTCTTTTAACAAATGTATTTATAAGAATTAAATTATTGACTTTTTGGTTATCATGATAAATTTAGCATGATCTTATATCATTAAACTAATATCTTATTAATGTAATTTTTAATATGATAATATATATAGGTGGATTTGTGAAAATATGTTAATCTTATTTTTAATATTTTGTTACTATATGATTATTTGCATTTTGATTAGAAGAATAATGAGAATTTGTTTTGTGGAAGGTGGGCCATATCTTTGTAGAGATTCCACAAAGTTATCTTAAAGTATTGACTCAAAACCACTCGTGTATAACAGTGGCAAGTGTTGTAGAAACGAAACAATGCCGACCTTGAACTTGTTCACCAACGTCCCCGTCGACTCTGTCATTGCTTCTGACATTCTCAGAGATGCCACCAAAGCTGTTGCCAAAATCATCGGAAAACCCGAATCGGTTAACTCTCTCTTTTTCTCTTTTCTTACCCTCTTCTATTGTTCATGATTGACCACCACTTGTTTGATCAAATTACTCTTTAAATAGTAAACACCAACACAAACTTGTTTACGTTGGGTCTTTTAGTCAATTAGTTTTAAGTATAATTTGACATAAATTTGTATATATATTTCAGTATGTGATGATTTTGTTGAATGGGGGAGTACCAATTGCATTTAGTGGCACTGAAGAGCCAGCTGCTTATGGTGAACTTATCTCAATTGGAGGCCTTGGTCCAAGTGTCAATGGAAAACTGAGCTCTACAATTGCTGAAATTCTTCAAACTAAGCTTTACATTGATAGCTCCCGTTTCTATATCAAGTTTTATGACGTTCAGGTATACTGTTGTTGCTCATTTCTGTTATATAGCTTATAAGATTTTTTTGGAAATTGTAAACCAGTATTTGTTTCTGTCTTTATACAGTATTACCTTGTTTGAAATATTCTTATTTGATTAAAACCATTTCATGCATTCTGACTACTTTTAATCCACTGTCAGGTTCGATTCTTTGAATTTAGAGGTTTCTTATATATCCATCCAATTATGGTTCTCATAATGTGTAGATGATTTCTGATGTTGTTTAGCAATCTATAATAACATGGAAAATATGTTTGCTACCTTTATCTCATTCTATGTACCCTCTATTATCTTTATTGTTCTTCTCATAAAGAAGTGTCTGTGAAATGATTTTGTTTTTTTTAATTTTGATTTAGAATTTGCTGAAGTGTATGTATCACATTTATCATGTTGGGTTGTGTCAATAACATCAATCCATAACAACTGCCTTTCCATGAGATGAAAGTCATATAGTTATAGGTTTTGGTAATATCTGTTCATTACTCACATTCTATATCTTATTTTATTTGTTTCATGGTGCAGCGCTCATTCTTTGGGTTCAATGGCACAACCTTTTGATGGGACTTCCATCCTAGTCATGGACTTATGGATATTCAGGAGAACAAAAATCTGTCTAATTCATCTTTCTGTGGATTATTAGTTTATTACATATTTTATGCATGATGTAGTTAAAGAATACAAGTGAGATATATCAAAATGGAAAACGTGTCATCCATCTTATGTCCCTTATTTTCCTATTTTCAAGATTTATGCCTTCAATTTATTGCTTCTGGATAGGGAAAGAGATATATTTTTGAAGCAAGTAAACCCCCGAAAATTATAAACTGAAAATGAACTGAACTTCTGCATACATTTATTATTGCCAACTATTTCCAATAAAATAGTACAGTACTCACACAATATTTGAGTGATTTCTAAAAATTCAAGATTTGTACCTCATAGTCTCATACATTCTTTCACTTCATGCAGTAACTGTTCCATACATATTCGTTTCTATCACCATCATCTACGACCTGTAACTTCATGAACTTTCTAAACCTGAATGTCGGTTTGCTGCCTTTAAATGGAGTTGACTTTAGTACATTAGAAGGGTTGCTTGGTGGCGTTTTGGAATGCTTGTAACTTGTTATATAGATGTTATCAGCTATAAGCATGTCATGAACATTTTTGTTTTGCAAAAGATTGCTTATAGATGGAACATGATAGTGGAGTTTTCTAAGCATATTTTTTGGAGGCTTGACATTTGTTATATGTATTAAAAGAGATAAAACCCATTATTTTATTCACTTACAAAATCAAAGTTTCATTTATAGTATTGTGAGAGATAAAAAACTTCAAATTGTGTACCCTATCAAATTAGTGATTGCTACATAAATTTTCTCATTGAATCGTTGGAGGATGTGATATCTTTATAGTTTAGTATGTGGAGTATCCACATTCCACAAGTCAAAAAGGCAAAACAATTAGTGAGGAATCTATATTGAAGGCTTCGGAAGGGTTAAGAGGGTACAATCTTGATATTATCCTTGTAAGGATTAAAAGTATAATTGCAAAATCTGACATTTGTGGACAAAATGTAGCTCTTGAAGATTGAGAATGAATTATGATAAAATCTTGATGCACAATTTTATATCCCTACATTTTTATAGTCTGATATATTGATTGTGTGAATGTATTCCTTTATCATGTTATCAAAATCAATCTTTGTTAAATATATCCATCCTTTTCTTTCATCCCTAATCATCTTAACCATTAAATAACATTTTTCCTTTTCATTTTTTTAAAACTACCAAATCTAATTCACACCAATAATTGCATTGAAATAACAATATTAGGACTTAGGACCGTTTAGTTTATTTTATTTTCTATTTTAATCTTAAGCAAAATGAATTTCCTGAAAGGGCCAAACTCAACCTTAATTCCCCCAAATACAGTCTCGGGTTTTGTTTGGGTCCCATAAGAAGAACCACCCGTTTTGAATGATATCGCTCCTCCCAATAACATGGAACACAGAAACAGAGCAATTTCCTCCGACATTTATTCCTCAAACAATTTCTCCCTTTTTGCACCATCAATTATTTCATTCTCATTATTGCTTATTAATATTCACTATCTCATTGTTTTGTTGTTTAATTGAAGAAATCTTTGATTCAGTGTAAGAATGGGGAAAAAGTCTTATTCATCTTCATCAACATGGCGTTATATTCAACCTCGCTATTACATAAAGAGACCTAAACGACTCGCGTTACTCTTTCTCTTTTGCATCTCTCTTACTTGGCTTTACTACGATCGCCAATCGCTTAATCGGGACCATCAGGTACTATCTCTTCACTCTATTCTTATTTTGAATTCAATTTCTTCCTTTTCTTTATTATTTTTGTCTCACCATTTGAATTTTGCTTATGTAATCTAGCCATAGTGCCAATCAAAATATTAAATATATGTTAAAATAACAATTTAAAAAGACAACAAAGAAAAGGACGACCAGTATACAAGACTCTGGTACAGTAGAAATAGTACATGTATACAGCCTTACCTCCCGTGTTTCCGAAACATGATTTCCATGTCACAAGACAGACAACCAGAAGCTACCCTCATTTAAAAAGACAACAAAGCTGTTGTTAAAATTATTTGGAAGTTATGCTTCATATTTTGATTAATTGTTCCCTATAGGCACATGCTCTTGCAAGAATTGCTCGTGTTGTCTAAAGCTAGTTTCTCTTTTTTTCCCTATGCAGGAGGATATTTTGAAATTAAAAGATGAGGTTGCCCGCTTGCAAAATATAGTAAGATATACATATTATGATTATTATCCAAAGGGTTGCTGATTGTACATTTTTGTTAACTTTTTTGGCCTTTTAGTGGCATTGTTGGCTTAGTTTGAACTATTTGGATTTGCAGCTGCTAGAAATGAAGACCAATATGAACGGCTCATCAGAGACAGAGAGTATCCAAAATGGTGAAAAATTCAGTGAATTCACCAAGAGCGTTTCTGTTGAGGATGATGCTATTAGCATACAACGAAGGGAGAAAGTAAAAGATGCTATGCTTCATGCATGGACGTCTTATGAAAAGTATGCTTGGGGCATGGATGAACTTAAGGTTTTCCATAATAGTTATTTATTTATTTAGACTGTACTTCATGTGATAGGTTTTGTGTTTATTGCTTGTTTTGCTGCTCCCCACCTTTTGAATTTAAATGCTTGAGCTACCTTATGTTTTACTAGAGTAGTTAGTAATTCATTGTTATGGAAAAAAATGATCAACTAGCCTCGCATTGCACTTCCTAAACTGTATTTTGCCGATATACGTTCATATCATTTGCATAGTTTCCCTTTTATCTGGCAATACGCTTAGAACATAAAGCCCATAAGCATGATTAGGGAGTAAAATTTATTCTCTTTCACATTTCTTGTTCACTCAGCTTTTGATTCTTTAGGGATTTATGAAATTTTACATTACAAGGCACAATCATATATTCATATTTATTTATGCTATTTCCCAGAGTTTGGAATGATTTTCCTTCAGGAAGTATTTCGTATCTGTCCTTCACATATTGGTTCTTCCATTTCCTCCTTGACAAAACCTGAATTATGCAACTAATTAGTTTGCTATTCCTCTCACAGCCTGAAACAAGGATCGGTGTTGACAGTTTTGGCGGTCTAGGGGCAACTTTAGTTGATTCACTTGACACACTATATATAATGGGTCTTGATTCCCAGTTCAAAAGAGCCAGAGAGTGAGTTGAACTTTATTTTTAATACAGTTGGTTATGCAGCCTGCTTATCTATGTGCTTCCAAATATTTGTGTATCTGTTTTCCTGTGAGTATTATTCTTGATTTCTTTTTACATTCTTTTAACTTCTCTGTGATGGGTTGAATTGGAAAAGTAAAAATGGAGAAAGGATTTCTTCTATATTCTGTGTCCTGGTCTCTGGGGGATATCTCATAACCACTCATTTGTGTGAGTATGGGTTTTTGAATGTTGATGTTCTGTTGTTTCATTTTTCTAGTTTCTCTATTTGAGGGGTTGTTACATTCAAAGCATCTAATATAATGAATAATGCAGGTGGATTGCAAAATCATTGTATTTTAACAAGGACATCGAAGTTAGTGTGTTCGAGACAACCATAAGGTTGAATTAGAAGGTTCAATCTTATTTTTATTGGAATGCTTTCTCCCTGCCTGATAGTTGTTGTTACTTGTCTGATTGCGGCAGATTTTGACTTTTAGTCCTTTTTTTTCTTTCTTATCTGTCTATTATTTTGGTTTATACAGAGTTCTGGGTGGTCTTCTTAGTGCTTATGATCTCTCTGGTGACAAATTATTTCTTGAAAAGGCTAGAGATATTGCAGATAAGCTGTTGCCTGCTTGGAAAACACCTTCAGGAATCCCCTTTAATAGAATTAACTTGGCAAATGGAAAGGCAAATAATCCCAGGTGGCAACGGGTATGGTCTTACTATGCACTTCATCTACCCTGTCCTTCTTCCTATCTGAATTTCTTGATAATGTTAGTGTGTCACTTATATTGATTATGAAGGGGTTTGCATAGTGTATGAAAGTCAGTTACATGCCTCTCATGAGTAAATGAGTGTTAGATTTATCTAGAACAAGAATGTGATTTTTTTATAGAAAATAACTTTTCTCAGATGCTATTGTAATTTCATGACCTTCTGTGGACACTGTTGTCAAGAGTTTCTCAGGCTCCTCATAGAGGTTAAAAGGGTTCAAAAGGTGATACAGAATAGTATTCTTGTTATCGTTACATCAGCTATTTCTGTTGGGTTTGCGGTGTCTCTTTTGGCAATACAATGTTATGTCCATTATTTTCTATGTTTTCTTGCAACTGGTTATCTAGTTTTATTTGATTGAAAAAAAATATTTGAACCTTATTTGGAATTATTTGCATATGTTTATCAGCAGTAGTAGTCTTAATTAATTGTTCTATGTTGCTAGGGAAACAGTATTCTTGCGGATTCTGGTTCAGAGCAACTTGAATTTATTGTTCTCTCTCAAAGGACAAAAGACCCGAAGTACCAACAGAAGGTTAGCAATTGCTGCCTTTTATGTGTTTCCAGAATAAGACTGTTGCTGTCAATAATTTTCAATTTTGTTTCTTACTTGAGGTGAACTAGTTCCACATACTCTTGTTTTTCACATCCCCAATCATGCTGATCTTCAGCGTCATGATTTTATGCGAGAGTAGAAGATTCTTTATGTCAGTATTGAGGTATTTGCCTTCCGGTATTTCAGGTGGAGAAGGTCATCAAAGAGCTTCGTAAAAATTTTCCTAAGGATGGGTTGCTTCCTATATATATTAATCCACTAACTGGAACTGTGTCAACTGGAACAGTTACATTTGGTGCTATGGGTGATAGGTAATTATTAATGACACTAATAGTATCTTATAACTTCAGCATTTCATGATATTAACTTCAATGAATATTTTGTTGAACTCTTTGATGAGCCTTATAGAATTTAGATAATGCAGATGAGTTGTTGACCCTTTATGAGGAACGGAACAGCTTGATGACAAATCTAATAGAACAGAGAAATTCAGTAATCTGAATCATTTGCCCACATTGACGTGTTATGGTTACTGGGAATATGTAATAAATTGGAGTTATGAATGTTTATGGATTCAGAGGGTGCATTATGATTTTTAATATGTTACTGTGCAATACAATACTGGTCACTGATTACCAGAGAAGTTTCCATGCATGCATATTGCGTAATGCCGTAATCTTTACATATTTTAGAGGAAGATCATTGGTGAACAATAGCAGAGTTGATTATTCAGCTGAACTATATGTTTTTTTTCTGTTGATTGGTAGTAACAGACTAACAGTGTGACACATGACAACATGTTAAAAGCAAATGCCATCTGGCATGTTTAACCTTCAATAGGTTGTAGACTGTTTGACATTTTCCAAATTCCTTTTCCACATACTTAAAAAGGCTGCCCACTTACGTCTTGCAGTTTCTATGAGTATCTACTCAAGGTCTGGATACAAGGGAACAAAACTGAAGCAGTAAAATTTTACAGGTGATGAACTTGGAACACTATTTTTCTTTTGAAAAATCAAGTTTTCGTTGTCTTAGAATGGATAGAAATTATTGATCTTGTCATGTGTAACAAGGCATGCACTTAACTCTACCTCACTCATGCACCATGTACATATTTTGCTGCCATAAGGACTGCTACAGATCCTGTTCCCAAAATTGTGCATTTTTTATTATTTCTATATTTAATAGAAGTTAATTTTGTTATTCTTGGAGCTCTCCAAATTTCCAAAGTGTATATTCTACAAAACACCTGACTTGTGACAAACATGCCATCACTAAATTATATTCTCTTTGGCATGTTTTTCCTGTTTGATTTGATATGCTACAACCATCTGGCCAGCTTTCTTTTCTTTGCTCTTTTTCGTTAATATGAAAGTTCGAACTTGGAAGTAGGCCTGCACCTGGGCCCTTGTATATTTAAATGTGCAAGCAAATGGTGTATTCAGGGAAATGTGGGAGACATCAATGAAAGGTCTTGAAAGCTTGGTTAGAAAGTCAACACCATCTTCTTTTACGTACATATCTGAGAAGCTTGGAAATGAACTCTATCATAAGGTGCTATTTCAAACGGAAGTTTATACAACCTTAACTGAGTATGTTATGAAAAAAATCTCTGATCTCCTTGTCTTTGTTTTAGATGGATGAATTAGCTTGTTTTGTTCCTGGGATGCTGGCATTGGGATCTTCTGGCTATAGTCCTGGAGAAGCTGGCAAGTTTATGTCTCTTGCAGAGGAGGTAATACTTTAGAAGTATTATGTTAGAATCATCACTAAATTTGACATAAAAACTTTGGGCGGCTCAAACTATTGAAGCTGTGATAGCTTCATTGGGGGGGGTAAGAAATATGCATAATGCATGAATAAAGTAAGCTCTTCGAAGAGAAATTGGCTTCTTAAAGGCCTAGTCACTTGCTTGAATTTTACCCGGTGATGTTGCGTTTTTGGTCAAGAAACGTTATACAAAAACATCATCTCTCCTAAAAGCTTAAGTTATCGGTGGAGGAATGATTTTATATTTCTAAAACCAACAATTTCTGAATCAATCACCATATACATTAGTTTTAATATTTTTTTATTTGGTTGTTGCTGTTGTTGACTGAAGGATTATCCACTAAACAGACTGAAACTTAAGTTCTTGACATATGTAACGTCAAAAGTGCTTTTGTTTTGAGACATCATGTTCATGTCCTGTTTATTACTTTAATAGTTGATATCATTATTTAATCTGTGTTGGCCCCATAACCCGAAGGTCCCAGATTGGGACTTGGCTCTAATTCGGATTTGATAGATACTAGTATTAGCAATGTAAAACACCAGGAAATCCAAGAAGGATCCAAGCTTCAATCACAGTGATAGAAAATTGAAAAATGTAGAGACAAGAGTAACAATAGAAGGATAATGAAGAAAATTCAGAGAAGGAAATGTGTTACAATTAGGAAATCTCTAACTAGACTTACAAATTTCCCCTTCTGTACTCATTTTTAATACTAGGCTTAGGCCTAATCTTATCAGCCACCCCAAAATCTCCCATAGTGTATGCCCTCCAGCCTCCCACCCCTCTATTTATTCTCTCCACTAATTTGCCTGTTCATTGGCCGTAACCCCCTTAGGTAAAAGCTAAATGCCGCCTTCTTTACTCTCTCCCCTCCTCATTGTTCCCCCTCTTACCCTTGTTTAGTTGTGTCTATCATGACATTTTCAGCCTCTAGTTTTCCTTAATTATTTTTTATTAAAAAAACAGGTTGTTATTTATCCGCTCTCTTATTGTTTCTGCTAAATCTGTTTTGCTTTTATTTATGTTCATATCTATGCCAACTTCCAAATGGATATTTGAACATTATTTTATGGTGAATAAAGCCCTGGTAATATAAATGTCAAGAAATATTTGTTTGTTTGTTAACATTCCTCCATTATTTATAAATATCAGAAGCGTATAATTGCAAGTCAATGATTTCTAATTAAATCCAAATATTCAGATAGTTTTGGAAAGGCAGTGTCACACTTCTTGCCTTTTTTCCTTGGAGTTGTAATCATCATCCAGGATAGACTAAAGAATTAGGTTGATTACTGTAACTTTTTTCTCTATCTGGCCTAATCTCATAGCAGCAAAACTTTTAGATTTAATTGAATATTAGGTAATTAATTTTATCCAGAAAAGAAAGGTTTTTAATGGTAAGTGCTAGTTTGTGCCAGCACATTATTTGTTTCACTGGAAATTTTTTATTTCCCAACTTGTACTGAATTCCATTGCATCCTGTTATGTAGCTTGCATGGACTTGTTACAATTTCTACCAGTCAACACCAACTAAATTGGCAGGGGAGAACTATTTCTTCCGTAAGGGAGAGGTTTGAATCTTTTATTCTCGAGTTCTTTAGAAGTCTCATGAGATGTTTGTGTGCTAAGGTAAGAAAATTGTAGGATATGACTGTTGGCACCTCGTGGAATATCCAAAGGCCTGAAACAATTGAGTCGCTCTTCTACCTCTGGCGTTTAACCGGAAACAGGACATACCAAGAATGGGGTTGGGATATTTTCCAAGCGTTTGAAAACAACTCTCGGACTGAGACAGGATATGTTGGGCTCAAAGATGTAAGAACTCCTCGAACCACCTTCAATGTTTTCTCCAAAATGATTTGTCCTCTTAGCCATGGAAAAGGTGCATTCATTCATGAAGTATTCATGTTTTCTTTGTGTGCTAAAATGTTCTAAAATCTCCATTAGAGGAAATCCCTGCAGAAACTGGTGGTATGAGATGATGATAAGTAATGTATGTTCAATCAAGAACTGATTGGATTTGTAGATTCCTTTTTCTTTAGTTCTCTGTCTTTATGAGGAATATTTTCTCATGCATTTTAAAGAGGATGATTATACAATGAAGAATTTGCCTGTTTCTAACATGTGCAGAACATAACTTAACTATGGCTAAATACTCAGGTGACTACTGGTGACAAAGATAATATGATGCAGAGCTTCTTCCTTGCGGAAACACTTAAGTACCTCTATCTCTTGTTTTCACCTCCATCAATCATCTCTCTTGATGAATGGGTGTTCAACACAGAAGCCCACCCTTTAAGAATTGTGACTAGAAATGATCCTCGTGATGAATTGAGTGTTGACCACGAAGAGAAATTTCCACGCCATTTGTATGGTAGAAAAGAAGGTAGATTGGATCACAAGTAATTTAAGGGTTGTTGCTTTAAGCTTATGGTAAGTAAACACTGAAGATTTCTGAGTTCCCTACTCTCAAATTAGATCCTGGGCTTCAACTTGGTGCCGTGTGACAGCATTTGTTGTCGTCTTTGCATGAGAGGGACCCCATTTTTATTAATGGTCCAATGAGGGACAACTTGTCCTGCTTTATCAACATACAGTTTGGCTGTCTATCACCTTTAATCTGAAGTTACATGTTAATGTGGTAAAGAATATTTGGAAGGTTTACTTCTTTGTATAGTAGTAGGATAAAATTGGTGTAAATGCCTATGTAGAATAGAAACTACTCTACTTACATTTTTTAATCGTTTTTTGGGTACAGTTGTAAATCCTTGTGTCTCAGTTGACTGACCATTTAGAGGAATGTGGTGCAACTATAGATTTAGTTTTTCAGTTTTGAAATGTTCAGCTTTATGACTATTCAAATTCAATGTCAAGGGTGGTTGAGTTCTAATTTGTGTTAAAACTTGGGGCTTTAAGCAGCACTGCCTAAGAAAATTATAGTGCCAGTTCTGCTGACTCTTTAATTTTGGCTGTGCTTCAAGTAAATATGGTCCTTGATTCTAGTTTTTGTGGTTATGTTTTAGTCTCCTGATAGTGTGAGTGGTGGCTTCTTGGTTGATTTGCTATTTATACCAAGAACAGTCATGCAAGTCTGATATTATCTATTCACCCCAACAAGTTCTAATAAGCTTTGTGTGGCTGTTATAAAAGAGATGAACACAGGGAAATTATTGTACTATAATAATATTGTTGTTTGTTGTTACAGCTGATGAATTCTATCATATATGTGTTTTCTCCTAGTAAAACACATGTCACAAATTGTCTAGGGGTTTAAAGTGTATATTGTAGTTTTTAAATCTAAATTCTTTTTATCAGACCTATAACCTATATAGGCCAACCCGTTAATTTTTTACCACCCAAAGAAATCACTTAGAATCTATGTGGATAATGATGTCTGAAATGCTTGAACTGCTAACTTGCTTATGTACATATGAAAAAAAGACAATTTGGACTCACCAGGTTCCAACAATCACAGTAACTATCTTTACTGAAATTTTATTTTGAGATAATCAGTCACAAATCATATTGATTAAATCTATGCCTGCAAGAATATTCGTTTTAAAAAATATGGACATGGCACTGTGTTGGACCTGTTTGTAAGCAGTAATAAGTTACCATACTCCAAATCTAACTTTAGAATTTGCCACTATTCCCACTGTCCAAGAGTGAGAATAAAAAATGAAAGATGAGATTAAGAAGCTCAAGCAAAGAGACATTCCTACCAAAAAAGCTAAACACATGCATACCCCACCAACTCAGTTGTTATGATTACACAGAGTGGAGTTGAGTCTTTTTAAAGGGAAAAAAAAGGTTTAAGAATTAACTATGTTAAAAGAAAAAGGGTCATTCATTCCCTTGCTGCTTAGAATTTCCATGCAAGTTTAAAGGTATAGAGCATGATATTAAGCATATTTAACTCTACACTCAAGAATGTGGATTATAAAGATGATGATAGGAGCAAAAAGTATGAAAGTATAATCTTGTACTATCTCTTGAAAGCAGTGATGGTGTTTGCACTGGCCAAGAGAATCCATGGTATGGTAGGGGAGAACTTGAAAAGGAGAGCCATGAGATATAAAGAAAGAGAAAGAGAAAAGAAGGGTTGTGTTGTGTCAGCTTGATATGACATGCGTTTTCTCCATACTTCAAAGGATTTGTTTGTTTGTTGTCACAGACATTAGGAAAATTTTAATGGAGAATAGACATTGGCATCAATTCCCTTTGGTGTTTTTCCATGCTACCTCAAGTTAGACTTTATGCTCTTAATTCTTTGCTCTCTGTATTCTCAACTAAATGACTAATTTGTGTTACACAACATGACTATACATGCATTCTTTGGGTATAAACAATCAAATTTTTATCGGGTTAATATCTTCTTCCGTACTGTAAAAAGCAATAAAAATAATAATTTGATATAACATTTTTATCCTTTAAATATAATTTAATGATATTTTTACTCTTAAATGTAATAATAACTTGTCTTTCCATAACAGAATATTTTTTCATATCTATGAGGTCAAAACCTTAACTTTTTGTTTCTATATTTGCCTTGAGTTATTATTAAAGGAATGCAACATTAAAAAAGGAACATTATTGGTTTTTAATATAATTTATTATTTCTCTTCCTAGTAAACATTCATCTAACTCTTGTGTCTCCTTGCTAAGAATTCTTTAATTATGTGCATTTATGCATGTGCTTGTATAAGAGAGATGAAAAGAAGGGAAAACGGAAAGATAATTAAGTTAGATCCTAGATCATTAAATGCTTCAAAATAAAGATACGAAAAAAGAAAAGTTTATACTTTTATTTGAATCTCAATCTAATGATTTAAATACATAGATCCATTTTCTTATGACCGAGTAAAGGTGAGGCTCCCAAAAAGGTAAGTGAAGCTTTTTGACTATAATAGTAATGACAGTGTATGATCTGTGCAGTAAAACCTTTTATTCTTAAGTGTAATTTTTATAATTTTTCACATAATAATACTTATATGTTATTTATAACATATAGTTAACCATTAAATTACTTTAATAATTAAATTACATATTACAAAAATAATATTTATATTCATAATATATAACTAAATTGATATATGATTTAATTAATAAAATACTTATTAAACCACTGTACTATCATAATAATATTGTGACCAATATGATATATCATATATGTTATAATAAGAATGTTTCCCCTCAAAGTTACTATGTTGTGTAAATCATAGTAGTGCCGTAAGTTGACCATGATTAGGCCCACAACGATTCAAATTTCCTTTTAGAAATCGAATTTTGAGCTTTAAGTGATATATATATAGATAGAATTACTTAAATTGATAATTAGTCAATGCTTGCTAATTTAATTTTTGGAAGATTCAAACGAGATTAAGAAATTAAACACAAGAATGAATGCTCAGTTTACTTAATTATAGTTCTAGAGATGGTTTTGATGGTCCAATGAAATGCATAAAGCTGTGTAAGCAGCAAAATGATTGAGTTGGAATGGACAATAGGAAAGACAGTTTGGAAACTACATCAATTCTCAATTGCTGTCTATGTCACTTCCAACCGTCTCACTTCAATGGGACAAGTTTCAGTGTTGCTTCAGTGACATCAAATAATTTCAGACATTCCTTTCTATTATTGCTTGTATATTCTTATCGGAATAATTCTCTTACAAAAATCTCTCATCTATAATATAGAAAGATTTATAGAATAATATATCATTATTGCTTATATATTTTTAATTATTTGAATAATTCAATTTTCTTACAAATTTTCATATATCACTTGTAAAACGATTATTAATAAATGAAGTATATAATATAGAAAGATTTATAGGATAATATATCATTTTTATTTCTATTCCTGTATAATGAATTTAAATAATAATTTATGGAATCTTCAAGGACTTCATTCTTATCCCATCCTCTAACATTTACAGTAGCATTATTATTCTTTTCCATGCCCTAGTTACTTTCCTTTCACATTTTTGGATTGAAATGAAAGGAAGATGGGAATTCCTGCCATTTACAACTTGGCATTGGAAATGATGACTTTGTATATATATTCTCCTTACTATTTGTCACGTTGGAATCAAAATCTTTTCACCAAGTATTGCATGTGTTTAGGGTGCATGTTTTTTCTTTGAACTAATTTGTGGACTAAAGTTAAAGCTCAATATTTTAAAAATGGTATCAGAACTTGGCTTAGACTTAGTACACTCTTCAAAAATCGACCTACTTCTCAGCAATAAATCTATAAATGTAGCTTAAATAAAGGTAAATCGTATTATTTACCATAAAGGCTAGGTAATTGACACTAATTTACAATGTATACATCAATGAAATACATATGCAAGAAATAGAAAGCAGTTAAGCTAGAGGTCTATTCAAAAACCAGCATTCTGATGCATTATTTTCTGATCAATTTCAAGGTGTTTTTGAAAGGTCTATTTTCAACCCAGCAGAGTTTGTTTGTTATGAGTAGTCTGTGACCTATTTTGGTACCTTATATAACATAGCATGGCTAGGCTTTGTTTTCTAATGCTTCACATAATATATATATGTGTTATTGTTCCCTCTGCCAATTTGTATATCAATCAGGTTATGAGAAAGCTTTTTGTACATCATAATTATCTGATTACTAATACATATATGCGGACATATACTTATGAGTGACCATATTTGTGCTTCAATTTTCTTTGTCTAACTGTCAGACCAAAAGGGTTGCAAAAGGATACCCTAAACAGAATAAAATTAACAGCCAGGTCATGATTCATTTTCCAAAATACTATTATATATTTTAAGGTTGCTACTTGTCCTTTTGCCAATAATTTATATTAGTTAGTTGGATTAGTATTTCATAATTTTTGAATAAGTTGTCCTTTATTTACAATTTACAAGTTTACAACATTCCTATATTTAGTACAAACAGTTGGTGCATTTGTAAGTCTGACCATGTCTGAGAATATAACATAGGAAAGAAAATGTGCAACAGATTCATGAATGGTGATGATCATAAACTCAAGTGCCCAAAAACAGAAAATTTAGAAGGTTAGGATTTTTATAAAATATTTAGGAAGTTAGAGATTAGATTTTAGTTTCAGTGCAGAAAGTTTAGTCCAGGGAAGTGAAAAGATCATCTCTGATGCATATGTATAAAGAGAGAAAGAGGAGGTACGGATTCAGATTGTAAAAAGATGAAGTAAAAGAAAATGCAGCAAAAAAGCAAGCAATTCAGAATTTTGGGTTAGGAACTGAGGGGTGTCTATTATAGTCATTGGAAAACCAGATTCAAGGGGAATAATAAAACTGATATCATATAAAGGTGCATCAAATTATAAAATAGTGGAGATGCAGGGGATCGAACCCTGTACCTCTCGCATGCAAAGCGAGCGCTCTACCATTTGAGCTACATCCCCATGTGATATTATGGGGAAGGTATTAAATATAGATATAGTAATAACAAAGTACTTTTTTTGAGTTATTTTGCTTCACTTAATGTAGTAAAGAACTAAAGGTACTGATGTCTGGAATCGGTTAACGTATAGCCATTTAAATATTAATTACACAATAGCCACTAATTACCAAACCTTACTTTTAATTTGAAAATTTTCATTTATTTGATATAGTCAGACATAGACACAATATAGAAAGACATCTAAAGACTTTCAGTTCTTGATAAAAAATGGAATAAAAATCTTCAACCATCAGCTAATTAATTAGGTGTGTATCTCACCAAGAAATCATTCTTTCGAATCTTATTTCTATTCACTTTTTCAAATTAAATATAACCCCATTTTAATATTTATTTGATATTTAAGTATTCTTTAGCGAAAGGAATGTCTCTAATAATATATTTAATAAAACAAAAGAGAAAGAAAGAGATCCATGATATTTGTTTTTTATCGGGATTAGTGAATACAAAGAGGAGGGAGTGGAAGTAATGATGGGAATAGGTTGTCTTCTCATCGATTTGCATGCAATATAGAAATATGGCATAGAGAAATAAAGGAACATACTTTCATCACTTTACCTTTTATGTCTTTCCCTTCATCACTTTCTTTGCTTTACTACGATCAACCTCTTTAATCAGTTTCTTACATTTCAGTAACAAAAGCCTCCTCTTATTTCTCCTTTACACATTTGATTTCTAAGCATGTGAAAGAATTATTCACTAACATGTTACTAGTAAGTTTTGTTTTTTCATTTTATCTTTATCATAATAATTTAACCAAGTTTTAATTTGTGGTTGTGTTACAATTGTCGGTATTGTGCATGCCATGACATTATGGCCTTTATCACAACTATTTTTTCTATAGATCAATTTTTCTTGGATTGATTATGAATCAATATTAGGTTATTTATACAGAGGGATGGAAAAAATAAGTAGTTAAAATGTGACTTAGCCACAATTGTGACAATACAATTGTAATTGTCATGGTAACTATAATATTATGATTTTTTTAGACTATCAAGTGTATTCTTACTCTATGGATAAAGAGTCAATCCCTTTCAGGATATGAGATTATCCCTATTAATATGTGTCGCTTCCAGAAATTAAATATTTGACTTTTTGTTCATTCTGGAGATCCAGTAAGATTTTACTGATTGCATGCACATTCCACAATTTTAAAGATAATTTAAGGATTGAGCTACAAGCTAGAATTGAAAGTGAATCATTTTATTATTGTTTTATAAATAATGATAAACCACGTATTCACAATTAATTGACATTTTATTATATGTTGGTAAATTCAACAACTACTTTCTTCTAAATGATAATGGTATATGAAAAATAGATATAAATATTTGATGACGGAAATATATTTTCTTGTACAATAGACTAACATTAAATGAGAAGTAAACATGTGAATCGATTCCAAACCCGCAATGGCAAGTCTTATAAGAACAGGTTAACTTAGAATCTCTTTGTGACCCATGTGATGGTATTCAATATATCATTATTATCTATTCTTTGTAATTTTATATATGATTGTATACTCATTCCTCCTTGAGTTGGCATGAGATTAATTAACCTAGTCATGAAGTTATGAGTATCATGCATGTATAACATGTCCTTTTCTCGAATGTCAGTCTAATAATCATTGTGTCGCATGATATGACAACCTCTGAATACAATACGATTTTTCTCCCAAGAAAATAATCTTGTTTGCTATCACTCATAACCCTTCTTCGTTAGAGAATTTAGCAATTTAGATAATAAGAAAAAATATGCCGGAATCATCCATAATTTAATATAAGTAATATACATATGATTATGTATACAAATCTGCACTCAGAATGTATAAATAATTAAATATTACACTCTTTTATATTTAACATAAATTTCTCAACTATGAGACATATCCTTAGCTAAGAAACATTAACACCATTTTATTAAATATTGAAATATTTAAAAAATTCATAACATATCATATGAACTTTTAGAGAATTGGCAATATATAGAGAATTAGCATATGAATTCAAACTAATCGACATATTCTTGTTTAAGAAACATTTAATACACTTTTGTTAAATAATGTGTTATTTAAAGAATTAAACTTATATTTTTAATATTGATGTATTAAATAATTTTTATATAGTAATTTTTAATAATTACTTTAAAAAATAGGTTCCGTTAAATATAGACCATATAGAGACTTGTCTTGGTTTTAGGATAGATCTGTTACTTGCTATTTTTTAACCTTATATTTTCTATTCATTCCGTTTTCTTTTTTAACATTGCAAGCAATTAAAGTGAGATTAGAGAAACTAGTTGTTAAAGTTGTTCTGAACAGAATAAGAAATTTTTTATTATGTTTTCCATTGTACATTTTTATGTCCCGACTTTGTTTTTAAATAAGAACAATTTCTAATTGTTCTTAACCAAAGAAAAGTAAAGAGAGAGGTAGATGTTATGGAAAAAGTAGATATTGTAGGACACAAATAAAAATAAGAATGATTTTGTGATCGTGTGAACAAAATTGATGTTATTCTTATTCTACGATGAGTTATAATAAATTATAAAATAATGTAAAGACATAAATGAGAATGAAAATATTGATATCCAATGGAGATGTCTCACGGTAAGAAACCATAGTATTTTGGGAAGGAGATTTAGAGAATTGGCATTTTTATATACTTTTGGGTTATTATTATGGGGAAGGTATTAAATATAGATATAGTAATAACAAAGTACTTTTTTTGAGTTATTTTGCTTCACTTAATGTAGTAAAGAACTAAAGGTACTGATGTCTGGAATCGGTTAACGTATAGCCATTTAAATATTAATTACACAATAGCCACTAATTACCAAACCTTACTTTTAATTTGAAAATTTTCATTTATTTGATATAGTCAGACATAGACACAATATAGAAAGACATCTAAAGACTTTCAGTTCTTGATAAAAAATGGAATAAAAATCTTCAACCATCAGCTAATTAATTAGGTGTGTATCTCACCAAGAAATCATTCTTTCGAATCTTATTTCTATTCACTTTTTCAAATTAAATATAACCCCATTTTAATATTTATTTGATATTTAAGTATTCTTTAGCGAAAGGAATGTCTCTAATAATATATTTAATAAAACAAAAGAGAAAGAAAGAGATCCATGATATTTGTTTTTTATCGGGATTAGTGAATACAAAGAGGAGGGAGTGGAAGTAATGATGGGAATAGGTTGTCTTCTCATCGATTTGCATGCAATATAGAAATATGGCATAGAGAAATAAAGGAACATACTTTCATCACTTTACCTTTTATGTCTTTCCCTTCATCACTTTCTTTGCTTTACTACGATCAACCTCTTTAATCAGTTTCTTACATTTCAGTAACAAAAGCCTCCTCTTATTTCTCCTTTACACATTTGATTTCTAAGCATGTGAAAGAATTATTCACTAACATGTTACTAGTAAGTTTTGTTTTTTCATTTTATCTTTATCATAATAATTTAACCAAGTTTTAATTTGTGGTTGTGTTACAATTGTCGGTATTGTGCATGCCATGACATTATGGCCTTTATCACAACTATTTTTTCTATAGATCAATTTTTCTTGGATTGATTATGAATCAATATTAGGTTATTTATACAGAGGGATGGAAAAAATAAGTAGTTAAAATGTGACTTAGCCACAATTGTGACAATACAATTGTAATTGTCATGGTAACTATAATATTATGATTTTTTTAGACTATCAAGTGTATTCTTACTCTATGGATAAAGAGTCAATCCCTTTCAGGATATGAGATTATCCCTATTAATATGTGTCGCTTCCAGAAATTAAATATTTGACTTTTTGTTCATTCTGGAGATCCAGTAAGATTTTACTGATTGCATGCACATTCCACAATTTTAAAGATAATTTAAGGATTGAGCTACAAGCTAGAATTGAAAGTGAATCATTTTATTATTGTTTTATAAATAATGATAAACCACGTATTCACAATTAATTGACATTTTATTATATGTTGGTAAATTCAACAACTACTTTCTTCTAAATGATAATGGTATATGAAAAATAGATATAAATATTTGATGACGGAAATATATTTTCTTGTACAATAGACTAACATTAAATGAGAAGTAAACATGTGAATCGATTCCAAACCCGCAATGGCAAGTCTTATAAGAACAGGTTAACTTAGAATCTCTTTGTGACCCATGTGATGGTATTCAATATATCATTATTATCTATTCTTTGTAATTTTATATATGATTGTATACTCATTCCTCCTTGAGTTGGCATGAGATTAATTAACCTAGTCATGAAGTTATGAGTATCATGCATGTATAACATGTCCTTTTCTCGAATGTCAGTCTAATAATCATTGTGTCGCATGATATGACAACCTCTGAATACAATACGATTTTTCTCCCAAGAAAATAATCTTGTTTGCTATCACTCATAACCCTTCTTCGTTAGAGAATTTAGCAATTTAGATAATAAGAAAAAATATGCCGGAATCATCCATAATTTAATATAAGTAATATACATATGATTATGTATACAAATCTGCACTCAGAATGTATAAATAATTAAATATTACACTCTTTTATATTTAACATAAATTTCTCAACTATGAGACATATCCTTAGCTAAGAAACATTAACACCATTTTATTAAATATTGAAATATTTAAAAAATTCATAACATATCATATGAACTTTTAGAGAATTGGCAATATATAGAGAATTAGCATATGAATTCAAACTAATCGACATATTCTTGTTTAAGAAACATTTAATACACTTTTGTTAAATAATGTGTTATTTAAAGAATTAAACTTATATTTTTAATATTGATGTATTAAATAATTTTTATATAGTAATTTTTAATAATTACTTTAAAAAATAGGTTCCGTTAAATATAGACCATATAGAGACTTGTCTTGGTTTTAGGATAGATCTGTTACTTGCTATTTTTTAACCTTATATTTTCTATTCATTCCGTTTTCTTTTTTAACATTGCAAGCAATTAAAGTGAGATTAGAGAAACTAGTTGTTAAAGTTGTTCTGAACAGAATAAGAAATTTTTTATTATGTTTTCCATTGTACATTTTTATGTCCCGACTTTGTTTTTAAATAAGAACAATTTCTAATTGTTCTTAACCAAAGAAAAGTAAAGAGAGAGGTAGATGTTATGGAAAAAGTAGATATTGTAGGACACAAATAAAAATAAGAATGATTTTGTGATCGTGTGAACAAAATTGATGTTATTCTTATTCTACGATGAGTTATAATAAATTATAAAATAATGTAAAGACATAAATGAGAATGAAAATATTGATATCCAATGGAGATGTCTCACGGTAAGAAACCATAGTATTTTGGGAAGGAGATTTAGAGAATTGGCATTTTTATATACTTTTGGGTTATAATAACAAGACATGACTGATGACGGTTCTTATCATTTTATTTCATGACATTTTCACAAAAAATAATACTATTTTTATAAAAGATCTCATGCGCGTCATAGTTTATCAATTTATTTTTACCGGTAAAATAGTATGTGTAAATAAGCTGAGCCTTCATTGTATATATAAAACCTACGGAATGCTACAAAACGGATTGAACAATAAGCTAGCATGCTTAATAAAAATAGTAAATAGACCAACTAAATATAAATTTTTTGCAGAAAAACATTGACTTGAACTAGAGTATAAATCTATTTTTTGTCAAATAAGTCAACTAGTCGAAAATCCTTTCTCATTTGTTGTAAACCCACTAAAAAATACCAACAAAACGCTGATATAATGGTATAAGGTTCTGCATGTGACCAAGATGGCTAAAAAATTAAAAGTTTGATTCTTGGGAGCAACACTGGTTGGAAAGGACATCCACGAACCCAAAAAAATATTAATTCCTTATCAAAAGGTGGGGAAATACTCTGTATAAAAAACATACGCTCAAAGTCTATATTTTATGTATTTTTATATCCTTTGATCATATGCTTCCAACCTTCATTACCTTGCACGTCCTTTAGCTAAAAACTTCTAAACCTACATATTCATTAATATGATAGCAAACAACGAACTCATGAAAACTACATGAGAAATATTAATATATATATATAATTAATGTATTAATGTGATATATATTACCCCACATGAGGAAATCTGAAGAGAAGCAGGAAGAAATGACGATGGAGGTAAAATAAATGAAATGATAGTTGAAGGTTTTGATTTAAGCATTGATTCCCCGAGGAAAAGGGGTTGGAATGTTTTGGGAGTGAGTACGTAAAAGTTACACTAGTCACTAGTGCTAGTGGAGAACTGTAATTGGAAAAAGAAAAGCAAGAGAGAGACTATTTCTGGCGACATTTATTGTATAAAGTTGCACGCTAGTCCTTCTTTTTCTACAATTTCACCTCCCCAAATATCTTTATATTCTAACTTTTTGAGTCAGGAGTCACTGTGATCTTGTTTGGTAATTTATAGAGAATAGAGATGTATATATGCATGAGAATCAAAGAATCTGCAAACTGCAAGGTTCACTTTGCAACTTCAATGGGACCCATCCAACATATATTCCTGAATATGACCCCTCCTCCCGAATGGAAAAGTTTTAGTTTTAAAGATAAAAATATCATTATAAATATAAATAAAATGATATAACAATAATTATATCTTATTTTTTGTTTTCTATTCATAACATTTTTCTCTCTAGTCTAACTCATATGTTCCCTCTTAGGTTTTAATTCATAAAACTAGTAATGAATGGTAATGAAAGGCCTAAGTATGCATAGTACTTTCTTTCATGCTTTGTTGAAAATTTGTTATGGGACATGGAAACCAAATCATATACTTCCTTTCATGCACCATTCAATAATTACATCACAATCTGAAATTACTTAAACTGCACTTTCACAATTAATCCATAAAGTGAACAACCCCTTTCTTCCAACTAGAGTAATCCTATCCCTTTTGATCAAACTTTGAAATAATGTTCCAATGATTTAAGAAGACCCCCTTTCAATCAAAACCATCCTTTTTGTTTTTGTTAAAGAGCATTGATGACCCCAAAATGAACCAACCTATTATTACCTACTTAGTGGTGCCTCTCTCTTTAATCAGAAGAAGAAAAGGATATAAAGATTGTTCAAAGAACAAAGTCACAAACATAGGAGCCCCCCCACCAAATCACATATATTTGATACATTCTTTTCACTGTTTTTTAAGCCTTTTGAAGCTTCACAATAACCAATCTGAGATCCGTTACATGAAGCTTTCAATCATGAGATAAGTGTAAACGACAAGAGTCATTTAGCTTAAAATGTATAAGTGTAATAAATTAGCTTTTCACAAAGTAATAACCCACCACAGGCCAATATCTATGACTTTGACTGAAAAGTGGTCCTCATTGTTTTACCTACCTCAAAAATTTAAACGTCCCAGGAGTACTACTGTTTCACTTCTATAGTTTTGATTTACTTATGTTTTTACTCTGGCCCATGTAAAAATATTTTATTAGTTAAACACTAAATAACTTTGACCATTTTTTCTTTTTATGATGACAAAAATTAAAATAAGCATACAAGAAATAAGATCATATTTTATTAGTTTTATTTGGAATGTTGTAAAGGAATAACACATCAGATATTGAATTGAGGAGAGGAGATAAGGAGAGTATTCTTTTTTCAATCTTCAAATGTTAGTATTTATTGTAGACAAGTCTCGAACACTCAACCTCCTCGAATCAACAAACTTCTTCACTTTATTCATTAAATCATCCACTTTAACCATTACATCACCTTATCACTTCCACACAAGAAGAGAATCCTGATATACTACTTTAGTCATCATTCATTCCCATGGTGCTTTGAAGCTTTACATTTTTGAATGTTATTTCCAACTGAAACATTTCTTTGTTATTGCACATTCTTTTGCCACCTTTTGATGCACTGGAGAATGAGAATAAGCAGCATAATTAGAATATTATACTTTCATTCCCTATTATTCTCTGTCTTTGTTTCTTTTTTCTTGAATCTACCTTAAACTCTTGAACAGATCGTTGTCGATATTAGATTCCAAGATCAAGAACCATGCTCCTATTTTCTTTTAGAAATTATTTTATAAATGTAAAAGTAAAGCTTATAGTGATTATTTTTTTATCATCATACGCATCAAGCGTCAAGTGCTGCAAGGGTCAAATTAATGTGACTACGTGAGGACCCATATGCTTATTTCTTCATACGCAATTCGTCAAAGTTATGTCTAATCCTTCTCTTGCCTTCACAGTAACTTTTAGTTTTGCATGGAAAGACGTCATTACGATAGGAAATGAGGTACCAAAATTGAAACAATTCAGGAAACCTAATAGAATAAGCATTAACTTCATGTTTATCAATCTTATTTTTTCTATGGTAAAAATAGAATGTAGTTCTCTTAATAATAATGATTAATCCCCTTCTTTCAATAGCCATCATTGTTGAGTCTGAACTCAAGTTGAACATTTCCAATACCATTGTTTAAGATATCAGAAGAATTGGTTTTCTATTTCATTTGTGCACATTATAGTGTACGAAACTAAGTACATCAAATAACAACTTTTTTTTATTTTTTACATTTTCAAGACAATGAAGCATTTGATTTTACATTGAAAATATTCTGTGTAGTATTAAGAGAATTTTTAGGTGTATAACATTGCTCTTTCTTAATTTTAATCCGTGTATAATTTCAAACGTTAACCTTTTAAGAAGTAGATGAAATAATATTTATGTTGAATTGCATTAGTTATGGTATGGTATTATTCTTCAACTTCTAAATGTGAAAATAACTTAACTCAAAAAGATAGTTATGGTATGGTATGGTATCATCTCGAGATCTTATCTTTTGGTGAGGATAAATAAAGCTTAATTTTATGTAAAATAGAAAACCTAGAAAGTAAATGAAAGTACAGTGTTTCTCTCTATACACAATATGCATGGAATATATATATATATACTCAGCAAACCTTGAGGGTTAAAAACATTGAACTGAAGTAGTGAAAATGTTACGTTACAAAAAGTTGGTAATTAAACTCTTGCAGGAAAATGCTTTCTGGTTTCCAAGAGAGAACAAAATCTTTCATTATTAGATATCAATTAAAACACTATATAGCAGTTTTGCATCCTTTATTTGGTAACAGAAAAGGTGTTTTTGAAGTGGGTGGTTGGAAATGAGATGAGATTAAGACAAAAGGTCATTGCTGAAAATGTGCCAATAATGCTATGGATGGTGATTAGGTGTTATGAAGAAGTTTTTCTCATACCAATTATAGTGAAACAAAAATAGAGAAAATCATGAATGTTTAATTTTTTTAATTGATGTGCCATATTGTGATTGGTTTGAGACAGAATTTGGAACATACTTGGGGACAACAGATCCTTGTCCATAATGCTATAGAGTACAGCAGGGATGGGTATCACCTGTCCCCATTCCCGTCCCACTTGGTGTTCCCAACCAATTAAAAAATTTAACTTAGTTAAAAAGAAATATTATAATAACATAAATTAATATTTTTACATTATTATATATAGTTTGGTTGATTAAATATACGAAGACAGAATTATTTTGGGATAGAGGATCCTTATCTACGAGACAGAGGGTTGCTTTTAGGGTACTTGGGAATAAAATGCTGTCCCTCTAAGACAATTGGTGTGAAGACAGAGATAACATAGTATAGTGGTGCATGCAATATTGTACATGTGATAAAAGAAAAATTAAAACAAAATGTAATCCTAAGTCCTAACTCTTTTTTCTTTGTGGAATTATTTTCATTTACTGCATTGGCTTCTTTCTCTGTAGTTACTTGTTTTTGAATTTCAGCTGGTTTTGTCTGTGTATTTGGAAAAGGAAGGAAAGGCTCTCTAGCTAAGTCGAAGTAAAATTTTAGAATTGTGGGTCCACATTGTTGTTGTTCTCTAATTACATGGAAGAAAATAACTTAATAGTATCAATTCAGCTACTGAATCAGCTAGTTTTTCTGGCAAATTGTTATTGCAGGCTAGTAGATGAAACATAGATGATTGCAATCCTCAGGTTTTCATGTTTTTATACATTATATAGTTTTATTAAATAGTTGCCAAAATCTCTTCAATCAATAATCTATTTGTGCTTAATTACTTAAAGGTAATAAGGAGTCTTGCCACAATTCCTTTTATGAGTTATTGTTTAAATATATTTATAATTAGGCAATAAAAGTATTACTATAAAGAGTGTGTTATAAAATATACAATTTTTTTTTACAACAACTTTGTATACCAAGGTTTGACATTTACTTTTTGGATATACAAAATTGTTGTACAAATAACATATTTGTGGGAAAAGCTACCTCTTTTCTTTTTTATTACAAGTAAAAATCTACCCTTTAACCAAAGATAAACCAAATGAGAATTAAGGAAAAAATAATATCAGTGTGCAGCAGTATAAAGAAGTGGCGAGGCCTAGTCAGGTTCATTTCTAAAGCCTTAAACACTTGCATTAAGCTTTCTCTCAAAACTCTGTGTCTCTCAAACCACCATCCTTGAAATCCTTAGGATCCTCTGAACAAAAGGGAGGCATAAAACGTGCTTCCTAGGTGGTCATATATACACATCTCATTTTATAAAAAGAGAGGGTGGTGTGGTGTTTTAAGAGAAAGAGGAGAATAAGAATACAAAGAAGAAGCGTTGTAGTGAACAAAAAAGAGTTTTTTTAGTCACAAAGGGGGTAAAGGGCGAGGGTTTTATCCAAGTGATGCGATCAGGAGGTTGTGCATTGCAGCAGACCCTCACAGCTGAGGCTGCTTCAGTCTTGAAGCACTCTCTGGGTTTGGCTCGTAGGAGGGGCCATGCACAGGTCACACCTTTGCATGTAGCAGCAACATTGCTAAGCCTAAGAGCAAGTTCCTTCAGAAGGGGTTGTCTCAAATCTCAGCCTCACCAAACTTCACACCCTCTTCAATGCAGAGCCCTTGAGCTTTGTTTCAATGTTGCCCTCAACAGGCTTCCAACAACACCAGCTCCTTTGATCCAGAATTCTCATCAGCCTTCTTTTTCCAATGCTCTCATTGCTGCACTGAAGAGAGCACAGGCTCACCAGAGAAGAGGTTCCATTGAGCAACAGCAACAGCAGCCACTTCTCACTGTGAGGGTTGAGCTTGAACAACTCATCATATCCATTCTTGATGACCCTAGTGTTAGCAGGGTTATGAGAGAAGCTGGATTCTCTAGCACTGCTGTTAAGAACAACATAGAGGACTCTTCTTCATCACCTTCTTCTGTTTTTCAGTGTTACAACACCTCTGGTGGTGTGTTTTCTTCTCCTTGTTCACCTTCTGCTAGTGAGACCAACCCTCTCCGTAGTTTCAGGCAGAACCATTTCTTGTCTGCTTACACTTCTGAGTTCAACAGCCAGGTTCTCTTTTCTCCACCAAAGAAAGCACCATT
The DNA here is from genome assembly GCF_001865875.1 of Lupinus angustifolius. NCBI lineage: Eukaryota > Viridiplantae > Streptophyta > Magnoliopsida > Fabales > Fabaceae > Lupinus > Lupinus angustifolius. The sequence goes on along the minus strand of NC_032020.1, from coordinate 16,862,560 downwards.
GTATCCTTATCATACCACTGGTGCAACAACATCTTCTATGAAAGATGATATTAAGGTGGTTTTTGATATCCTCTCGAGGAAGAAGAAAAAGAACACTGTGATAGTTAGTGACTCAGTTTCATTGACTGAAGCCCTTGTGGGAGAGATAATGAGAAGGTTTCAAAGATCAGAGGTACCTGATGAGTTGAAGTCAACACAGTTTATAAAGTTTCAGTTTGCACCAGTTTCTATGTGGTACATGAAAAGGGATGAGGTTGAAATGAAAGTCCAAGAGCTGAAAAGGAAGGTGAACTCTGTTGCATCAGGAGGAGGAGGGGGTGGCATTTTTTATATTGGAGACCTGAAATGGATAATGGAAGGATCTTTCAGTAAAAAACATCAAGAAGGGTCCCTGGATGGTGAAGTTTCTGGCTATAACCCAGTTGATCATTTGGTTTCAGAAATTGGAAAGTTATTCTGTGACTTTGGAACCTCAAACACTAAGGTGTGGCTCATGGCTACTGCAAGTTATCAAACATACATGAGGTGTCAAATTAAGCAATCCCCTCTTGAGTCTCAGTGGAATCTTCAAGCTGTTCCTGTTCCATCAAGTGGACTTTCCTTGAGTCTCCATGCATCCAGGTAATTATTACTCCTTTGCTTAATTATTACTTTGATTTTATGCAGAAAAAACCAATTAATGACTTTAAAATGCAAATAAAAAGGAGGGACAATAAAGGAAAGAAAAGAAAAGAAAACATTTGAACATATAAAGTTATCCTAGCATGATCCTTGGTTGAAATGTTAATTTGTTTGGAACTTTGTTCTGGAGTATGTACGGTCTGTGGGCTATCTCAGAACCTGTTGTCAAAAGCATGGTTGGTTGGTATGGCAAATGTGAAGCAGATACTATTTGCTTCACTTTAGTTTGTCAGTATATTACCTCTTTAGACTTTACGCATTCACATGGTAGTGGGTTGGAGAAACCATACTTTATCAATAGGACAGTTGTACTTACTTTTGTAAATATGCCTTATTGCAACCCACCCTTATTAGTAATTAAGACATGTGATAAGAGATACACAAGTGATAAGAATTGAACAGAAAATCAGATTCTGATGTAGTAATACTTATTGATATGCTGAATTCAATAGTGCTAGTTTGTTGGTATATAATGTTAATTTATTGCATTTTATGCACACAAATTTGCAGTGTCCTTGATTCAAAGATGACCATATCCCAGAACCCATCTCATATGTTGGAAACAAAGCTCTTCAGTAACAAGGAGCAGCAGGATAATCTCTATTGCTGTGAAGAATGTACCTCCAATTATGAAAAGGAAGCTCAATTTCTCAAAACAGACCAGAAAAAAACACTGCCTTTCTGGCTTCAATCTCATGACATGGAAGCAAATCAGAAGGTAACAAAATATAGAAGTTAATTTATCTGTTTATAATGCAACACCTGATGATGAGTGCACAATAGCTTTGTGTATTAGTGGAGAAGTTTTAGTGGCTTATAATAATACAACTTTTTTCAGGATGAGTTCACCAAATTGAAAACAAAATGGAATAGATTGTGCCACTGCCTCCACCAAAGCCAACAGCATCAGAACAAGGGCAACAGTAATTGGAATGGAAAGATCTACCCCTTTAACTCATCAAGCTCTATATCCTTTGCCAACAATACTTATAGCTCGAGTCATGTACCTTGTTTCCAGCGTCAACGATCATGCATTGAGTTCAATTTCAGTGACAACAAGCAAGCAGCAGAGACAGTCTTGGATTCTGTTGAGGGCATGGCAGAAGGTAAAGAAGTAAAGACTACCCTTGCTCTTGGAAATGGTGGTTCAGGTGAGACGGTGGGGGATATAACTAATAGAACACTCCGAAGAGCTCATATTTGTAAACTATTGCAGGAGAATGTGGCATGGCATTCTGAGACTGTTCCTTCAATAGCTGAGGTCTTGATTGACTCACAATCAGCAAAGCAAAGTAACATTACTTGGTTACTGATGCAAGGTAATGACTCCATTGGAAAAAGAAGGATGGCACTTGCAGTTGCAGAATCAGTTTTTAGCTCGGTTGATAAGTTCCTTCACTTAGACATGCAGAGGAAAGATACTTCAATAGCTCCATTTTCTGACTTGCTGGCAGGAGCTTTGAAAATCCATCAACAGCTTGTTGTGTTTATAGAAAATATTGACTTTGTTGATGCCCAATTCAAGAAATTACTTGCTGGTGGATTTGAAACAGGAAATTTTGGAAATTTAACAAGGAGTGCAGATAAGTTAGGCCAATTGATATTCATATTATCACATGGTGGTTCCACAAGAAGTGAAGAGCATAACCATGACTCTGTGATCAAGTTGTTGTTGCAGGTGAGTGAAACCAAACCAAACTTAGAGGCACCTTGTTTAGGCCTCAAACGCAGGGCTGAACTTGATTTCTTTCCCAACATCAAGAGACCAAAAATTGAAGAGAAGGAAGAGGCATTGTTGGTATCTGAACAAGGTGGCAAAAAGAAAGACTTTTCAAGACAGTCAAGCTTTAACACCCTTGATCTGAATTTGAAGGCTGATGAAGAGGATGATAAAAAATACGACAATAGCCCAAATTCAAGTGATTTAACTAGAGAAACTACGGCTGATTCATTAAACTCAAACTTTTTTCTTGACTCAATTGAGAACCGGTTCGAGTTTAACACAAGTCCAGCTAAGGACAAAGAGATGGCAGAGCTGTTCTTATCTAAGATCAAAGCATCCTTCGACGAGGTATATGGCAAGCAATGTTTGGTTAATTTTAGTGTAGATGAGAGGGTAATTGAGGAAATCTATGTAGGGTGTGGTTACTTTACTAACAGCTTATTTGAGAAATGGCTCAGAGACATTTTTCAAAATAGCTTGCAGACAGTTAGCTTTGGAGGCAAAGAGAGTATAGTTGTTAGGCTTACTTGGGGTGGTAAAGGAGATAGGAAATTGGATAATGGGTTCGTGAGTTCAACTCTACCAAAGGGTATCCAAGTTAAGTACTTAATGGAATGAGGGTGTTTGGGTATACTGATCAGTTTTTCTTGTAAAATTGTCAAAAATGATGTGATATGGGGGATAGCTTGTGTAACAATTAATTTTCATAATAGCACTTGTATGTTTGTTTCTGTTTCAACTTTGAGTCAACCATTTCTTACTGCTTAGCATTTTGATATTTTTCTTTCAGAAGTTTATTCAATGGTTTAGAATTCAAATTAGAGGGAGGGTCTTTGGTATATTGATGTTAAAGTATTGAAGAAATTTATATAAAGATAATCCTTCTTTTTCTATTTTACTTCCATCGTTCTTTTTTCTCTCTCTATTTTCTCATATAATGGAGGAACACTCACAACATTATGAGTATTATGTATAAAATCATCAATCAGGTTTCAGCCATGCATGAATGATGATGCACCCAACTCGAAGGATAGATATTATAATTGAATTCCATAATAATAGCAGCAGGCCTCAGGTTCAACCATAGGCAATTAGATGGGCCATTTTGTTACCCCAAAAAAATAGCACCAACCAAAGTGGCAAAGTTGTAGTTTATGAATGTTATTACCATCTCCACCAAACAAATATAGCCACGTTTCCATTAGAAACGGATAGTGATGAGTTAGTACACCAACTCCAAGGGCCCCACTCACCTACTCCATCTAACTTTTCCCTCCTTTTTTATATCTATCTATCTATCTTCTCTTCTTCCAATCCAATCCAATTCATAATTAGCAATGGCAATGGAATCAGAGGTAACCTCTAATTTCTGGGGTACCATTCCAGAAGAGGAGTATTATACTTCTCAAGGGGTGCGCAACACCAAATCATATTTCGACACTCCCAACGGCAAAATCTTCACCCAGAGTTTTCTTCCCCTTAACATCGAGCCTAACCAAGTCAAAGCCACCGTCTTCATGACCCACGGTTACGGCTCCGATACCGGCTGGCTCTTCCAGAAGATCTGCATCACCTTCGCCTCTTGGGGCTACGCCGTCTTCGCCGCCGATCTCCTCGGCCACGGTCGCTCCGACGGCCTCCGATGCTACCTCGGCGACATGAATAAAATCGCCGCCACCTCGCTCCACTTCTTCCTCCACGTCCGTCGCAGCGAGCCCTACAACCGCCTCCCGGCGTTCCTATTCGGCGAGTCAATGGGCGGACTCGCCACCTTACTAATGTACTTCCAATCAGAACCCGACACGTGGACAGGGTTAATGTTCACCGCGCCGCTTTTCGTGATTCCTGAGGATATGAAACCGAGCAAAGTACATTTGTTTATGTACGGTCTTTTATTCGGTCTAGCTGACACGTGGGCATCTATGCCAGATAACAAAATGGTTGGGAAGGCAATTAGGGATCCTGAGAAATTGAAGATTATAGCATCAAATCCTAGAAGGTACACTGGCCCACCTAGGGTAGGAACAATGAGGGAACTTCTTAGGGTAACTCAGTATGTACAGGATAATTTCTCAAAGGTAACGACGCCGTTTATTACTGCTCATGGAACTGCGGATGGTGTTACTTGTCCTTCTTCTTCTAAGTTGTTGTATGAGAAAGCTTCCAGTGAGGACAAGACTTTGAAGCTTTATGATGGAATGTATCATTCTTTGATTCAAGGGGAGCCAGATGAGAGTGCTAATCTTGTGTTGGGAGATTTGAGGGAGTGGATTGATGAGAGGGTAACAAAGTATGGTACTAATAATAGTAACAATTCTCAGTAATTTGTAATAATCCTTCTTCTTCATCAAATTGGTGATGGGTCTCATTGTAATTCCTGTTTGAGCTGGTGGTGTAATAGTCAATCAATACTTCCATATCAACAAAAATATGTCCATTGTTGATTATTGTTGTATGAATGATGTTTATGTATCTAAATTGTGTGCAATCATAAAAAATGGCATAATCATATTGGCCAACATAAATACAACCGTTCTGGACAGTGGGGGAAGAGAGAACAAGATTACATTACTCCACGTAACTAGCATTAACACACATCAATAACATCCTTTCCATATAGGAAAAAGAAAGAAACAAAAAATGAAGGGAAAGCTTTCTTTATGGGATTCCCTCAGATCTACATTTGTTACAGATCTTCATTCTGTAATGGGAGGAAATGATAAGGGGCCTAGGTTAGAGGGCTAAAAAAATGTGAGCAGAGGGTAAACTTACAGAACAAGACAAGGGAAAGCTAGTATACAAAAAAGAATGATTCTAGACCACAAAGGCTAATCTACAAATCTGGGATGTGTTTTTGGAGCATATACAAAGGGTGATGATACTTAATAATAATTTCTTACCCCTTGAACAAACAACCTACTATTATATTTCAAGCCGCCGTGTTCTACAAGAATAGGAATACTCTGGAACACATTCAGGTGAGCTCTACAAATCCGTTGCAGTTTCAAGGTTGAGCAAAGGTTGAAGTCTTCTATGAACCTCATTACTCAGAAAATTAATCTCTTCAACAATCATGGAGAAAGCAGACTTGCATGACTCCTCATCCCTGAATGCCAATGTCCATCTTCCATCTACCAAAGTTTTTGTCTTCATTTTGCCATGCTCACTAAATTTGGCAGGATCCAGAAAGGGTAGAGAGGATGGGCGGATCCGCAGGTGTAACCATTTTGAATGTTTTTCATCAATCCTGGGCTAAAGAATGTGAACAAAAAGTGATACTTAGATTATTATATACTGGCTAATCAAAGTTAACCCAAACAACAAATCAAATAAATTGATAAAATTATAAATAAACCATTTAATTCTAGGTAATTAAGTCAATAACTTGTTACTAATTAACCAAATGAGGGGCTATGTATACCTAAACAATGAAAATAAATTTACCATGATATATTATTTTTTGTAATTTTTCCAAATGATTTTGTACCATAATTGTCAACTAACCAAATAACTTGATTCAAGATTAAAATGCAAGGGTAACAGATAATCATACATACATTGCACCCAGCCAAAGGTGCAGTAACCCTAACAACTCCATGGGTCTTCTTTAGGGGCAATTCTTCTGCCAGAACTAGCCACCCAGATGATCGTAAAGAGATTGCTAGAAAGCAAAAATGGCGTTCTTTTCCCCTCTCGAAAGCAATTCTGCACGGCACAGCATTAACTGCAAATGTCAAGGAAAATTTGAGAACAATTAGTTGATTCAGTATCAAAATAATATTATGTAGCTTTCTTCTATTGACCAGAAAGGAATTACATATAGCAGAACCTAACAGAACTATGCACACATACAATAACTTTGGAAAAAGTACCACAAAAAATATAAATGAAAAATATTGAAAATTTAATTACTAAATAAATTATTATATATAGAAGACTCAAACATGTCCTTCAAATTTAAACTGGGTGAAATTTACTCGCAGTTTTAGCTGCTGTCAGGTTTAATGCCAGAGGTTTGTAATTGTTGTTCATGTAAGATTTCTTCTGATATGTGATCATGAATTGCCATCTTTACAATAAATTTTACAATTATGGCTTCAGAAGTCAGAATCAGCCATTGAGCATACTAATTATTATCCTGTCACAGCTCATTAGTCTTGGACTCTTGGCATTGAAGAAAACGTCACCAGTTCCTGTCTTCACTACATATTGACCCAAGCTTTGCAAGATGAGAAAAAATCTTATCATGCATGACCATCATAGAAATTTTAAAACAGACATCTCACGACAATGTGTAGGCCAGATGTCTTGTCGTCAATCATTAGTTTGTTACTCAGCATTGAAGTTAGGTATTTATTACAATTTTTCAGTTTGATTGCTTACAATTTTTGGGTTGGGTTCTCAGTCTATGTTTTGCAAAAAAAAAACTCAAGAGAATTCGAGATGTTTCTGTTCATTCTCCTTTCCCTTCTCTCTCCTGATTGTCTTCCATTTTTTCTCTTCTATCAGTCCTACACAAAAGCTGAAACCTCAACCAATGTACAATTGGCTGAGGGAATATAGGAAACTGCAGTTAAGATGACTAACCAAGGCCGACTTCAGTGCCTGTCTTTGGGCCTGATACATCAAGGCCAGAAGTCTGGGCACGGCAATTGACCGGGAGATCACCAGGAGGGAAAATTGGAGGTTGCTCAGGTAAAGCTCTATCAAGGATGAATATTTGAATTTGGTGCAGCAGTACAAATACCTAAATGGGGAAAAAAGACAATGAGAAGCTCTTCACCTTGTAAAGGTAAATAATCCATTAAGTACCAGAAGTGACAATGGGATTAGTACTGCAGTATTCCTATTTTTTTTAAATCATGCATCACTCTAAACAAATTATATAATGAATAAGCACAGACCTTCACCAACTCATGTATTGTTTGTCCTGCAGCAAATGATGATCCCTCTGGAATATCATCTGTAGGAGCAACAGATACTTCATTTCCAGGCCTTCTTACTTTTCCCTCTATAATAGCAACGAGCTAAAGGAAAAATAAATGTTGAAACAGATAAAAGCTAACCTTCTGAAGATAACTTATGTTGTGGCAAAAACATGCAATTTGGATCTTTGCGAGGAGATGATGACTCCATTGCTACAGGTAGAAAATTTTCTAGTTCAAGCACATAGGTAAACCTCATAAACACAACAACAATAAAGAACAGCATATTATATGATAATCACCTCTTTTGCACTTTCTCCACTCACTGAAGAGAATGGTAATAAGAAAATCGGGCCAGATACCACTAACCTGCTCTATAAGAGCAGATGCACAGTTCTTGTATGAAGCCTGTATTAGAAAGGAAAGCAATAATTGCATCAGGAGATGCACAAAACATAGATGAATTGGCAAGACTGTGTGGCATTTGCATTTGCTACTGTGCTTTTTTATAAAAAATAAAAAAATAATAATACATGTCTTATTCACGGATATCACAAAAATGGCTTTCAAGTGTGGCTATTCTATTGAAGTGAAGAGAAGGGTGCTGATCAAGGCATTGTTTATCAAAAAGTGCAATTTTTTGAACCACACAATTATCTTTTAAACTCATTTATTATTTGACAATAAGCAAAGGAGTTGTGGTTCCTTCAACATTTTTCCGACTTTTTTGTGTTCTGCAAATTTAGATATCCTGCAGTGACATGTAATGGAGTCCCTCAAATGGGAATGATAAATTCATATCTACAGCCCAGTATTTCATGTATTAGTTGAACAGTTATCATCTAAATTATTAGTATATTTTCATCAGTGAGAACTTGATAACATTTATCCCATGACAACATTTGCAATGGGTCTGCGGTTTTAACTTAATTTTGTAGAAGTCTTCGTTCTCAAATAACCCAGCTTCCTTTAAAAGACTACAGAGTTCATTAGAAAGTAATTATTTGATTGCTACAATAGCAAGTACCAATATTATTTTAATCAACAAGAAAACAGGTGGTCTTTCGATACATTTGTAAACATTATGTAACCATTCATAATAGTGTGTATTAAGTTTTGTGTACAAGTTGCAGGAAAAGCCTCGTAGTATTCTTACTTTCAGCAATTCAAGGTGATTGCTGTTGAATTCTGACTCACTGTAAGGAAGCAACTGACGCAAAAGCCAACCACCATCCCACAATGTTTCAGCAGATATATTAGAGCGGCAAAAGAGGCTTACTAATGCATCAATCAACTGAAAAACACACCATATATAATTACTAAACTCAAACATAACAAACTAAGATGACACTGACTTCCAATAGAAAAAATAACTGTTAACAAGCATAACGAGCATTTGGAGCATAGTAATTTTACCCGATACCGGGGAGCTTCTAAAGAACCAAAACATAGAATCTAAATGCTATTAAGAAGAAAACTGAAAGGATGTCAATAACATTTCACCTTTTAAGGCATAAACAGGTGAAGAAGCCAAATGTCAACAGGGAGTAGAATGAATTTGAAAGAGAATGTCGTTTTGGGTAGCATAAATTAAAAGTGAGTATTGGGGACAAAAGAAGTGATTAAAAAGATAGATGACTGATATTAGAAATTCTAAATCTCAGGACAGAAGTTTCCATGTAACAAATATTTATGAAGTCAAATGTCAAACAGAAGCAAAAGCGACAGAATCAACTTCCATATGACAAATTGAAACAAACAACTCCTTTTATATATAGTAATGATCATAAAGCACATTCATTGAGTATTCTAATCTTAAAGCTCCACGACCTTAAATGAAAATATGAAGTACCAATAATCAGTCAGGAACTTTCGCACAGTAAAGAGAAAGTACTACAAGAAAACAATATAGCAGCAAGAAGACACAACTAGATATAAAGCACTTACCTGAAATCTATGTACACGAGGGCTTACTCCAACATCAGAAGGCTGAAAGGATACACCATAATGCTCCTGTGAAACATGGTAGATATAAGGCCAACCAGCAAGCAAAAGAGTTTCTATGTATCAGTAGTGAAAAAATAAAATAAAACGATTGTTATGGAACAGAAGGAACTACAAACATTGAACTTTTCGGGATAGAGATCAAGCTCACTGCCCATGCTATCCCTTGGCAAGCTACTTTTGGAAGAAAAAAGTTGCTCTTCACCTGAAGCCTCACCAACTAAAGCTTGCTGCACAAATGAGCATTGCCAATCAAATGACATAATAACTAATAGACCAAAATCATCAAAAGAGAAAACCAGTACAAAGGGAGGAGGGTGTTCTGCACCCTTATGAGACAAACAACACCCTTGAACATAATATCACAAAAATGGGTACTTTGAACGCAACTCATGATAGCTTATAACACTAAGTCAGCCTTTATGTTAGATCACCCACAAGTCAACTCACATTATTTTTCTAAAAGTGTATGTGATTTGGTCCCTCATCTCACAAGCAACGCACAGGAGCACTTTCTCCTTCCTCTATATATCCCACCCCATCAAAACCTTATACACTCAGAACACACACTTAGGCACTAAAGCATACCACCCTTACACATCATCTCAAATCGCTGGGAAGACCACCCATCACAAAAGCTCTCATTCTCCTTCCCCACATCCTCCCACTATGCATCCTTCCTCTTCTCTGCCAAGGGCAAAACTTGAATCTGTTGACTAGATTCCATATGACCAATAGTCCCCCCTCAAAACAATTTACCATAGTAACAACGGGAGTTGTGCGAAAGCCAACTTTCAAATGCTTATATATTGAAAATTTGAACATAGAAGAATGTCACATACCAATAAGAGTTTCTTGTGCTTTTTGCGTTGTGGAAGAATTCCAAGCCCGTCTAGAACTGATTCATCAAGTTCTACAGAACAAGGTATATTAAGAAAACAGAAAAACATGCCATGGTCGGAGACAAACAGAAATTCAGCGACAAAACCTTTGGTTTGCAGCAGAGTGGCAAGCATACTCAAAGAACCCAAAACTTTGATATCATCTCCATTTGTTATATATGAAAGCAAAACCTCCCTACGCCAAATCGCCAATCACATAAATCATAAAAAATGTGAGATCCTACATACGAAGTTTTAAATCACAACTTAAAATAGAACAACTGCACCATTATAAGAATGCCAAAAATTATTATATAAATTGAAGCCTGTACTAATACCCAGTTTACCAAGAAAATATATTTAACATTTTTCATTTTAGAAAACACCAACAGAAGGATGTATACAAGTACCCAGGAATTAGAATTTATTTTTTATAGAACACAATATTGCATATTTTCATCTGGAGTACAGATTAATGTATGGGCAGGAGAGTTTAGGCCGACATCATACAGCCAGCTAGGTTTTTGGTTCCAGTGGTAAGCAGAAAAAAATAATCTCAAACTAACTTAAAAACAGTAATAGTAACAAATTATAATTTGAATTTTGGAGCCAAAAAAGTTGAACTTACCTTAAAGACAAATTTGAACTGTTACAATTATTTTGATTTAGAACACTTTCTGGATGAAAAGCTGAAGAACTAGAAGGGCATGGAACATTGACAATTGAGTGTATTGCATCACTCTCAGCAACGTTACCGTTATCTGACACATGGCTTACAGATGTGAAACCTTCATCAGATATATGGTCATTGAATTTACCCCCATAACTTTTTGTAAAAGCTTCTAAGGGATAAAAAAGAGCAGCAGCAATGGTATTTGCCAAATCTTTGATTTTGACTATCCGCAAGATGCAAGAAAGCAAGTAGAGAGAAGTGACAATGCCACTTTGCATTTCCTGGATTAATGTGCTACTAAACATTAATAAGAACAAGTTGCATAATATAAATCACAATCTGCCCATAATTCTTTTTTACAAAGATCGATGAACAGAGACAAAAATAGATCAAAGTGAACTGACAAGGCCATAAGTGAAGTTTCATACATTATCAGCCGCTACCCTCAGAGAAGGAAGAAGCAATGGAAATATCAAAACCATCAGAATGCTGTCTGTTATTAGCCTCCCAACATCAGGAATCCCAGCCGAGACAACATCGCTAAAGTAGTACAGAATATCCTGAATTTCATCTAAAGCAGTAATAAGTGTAGAGGTTGAATCTGGGTCCGCAGTTCTGCTACAGCATTCAGTAAACACAATTGCTCTTTCAGGATATAAGTGCATCTTAAGCTGATACATGAATGAGAAAGTAAGTTTTGATGCTTACATCAGTGTATTAGATACTAGTCTATTTAAATCCATGCTTTGCTTCCTAAAAAACGAAACGAGGTTTGAGAAGTAATCTCTGTGAGGTGCGGTGGTTATATATCTATTAACAGAGTCATCGCCAACTGAAAATTGTACAGCAAATGGATTAGACAATTACGACATTTTTCATCATAAAAGTTGAGGCCATGAAGGAAATGGGGGAGGAAAAACTATAGAAAAGGGCCTGTTTAAAGCAGTAAAATCTCACCATGATAAACATTAAGGGTCACAGCCCGTACTGCCGTGCGAACCATGTTCTCCTCATGAAAGGCAAAGCGTATTGCCTCAACATACAGTGGAAATGAAACTACTTCATCCTATATGCACAGAAAGATTCGGTGAAATGCTTGGACATGTCAAAAACAAAAGCAGAGCTATCTCTTACCCAACCAAAAGATAAAAATTCAAGCCTACATAAAATTGATAAAAAAAAGATGATTAAATGAGAATGAGAAAAAAATCAGTGATCTCAGATGATTTGACTTGTACAGACTAGCAGTATTTGAGCAGACTCTTCTGTCAAAAGTTACGAAAATGAAGGCCCAATGCAAGAGGCTTCCACCTAGCCCAGTCTAGGGAAGGTAGATGTATGCAGCCCTCCCCTCGCAAGTAAAGAAGCTGTTTCGAGGACTCTTATGTCAAAAGTCATCCATTTTTCTTCTCTTTCCTTTCTTCATTCTCTTAACAATAACATGTCAATAAATCAAGTGAAGTACAAAAACCAGTGTCAATTATCCATCTTATATAGCCCTGAGCATGCAGAGAGAAAACCCCACTAAGACGTCTCCTTTAAAAATTCAATGGCACAAACATGATAGCAACTAACCTAGAGTTATGAATACAACCTTATAAGTCTTACTTAAGAACTATAATTCAAACTATCATAATAAGAAGATTTTGAGAGCATTGAACTTACACCCTGAGTCTTCACAAGAAGAGAAATTGTACTCTTGTTCAATTTTCCACTTATTGCTCTTCAAAAACCAAGGGACAAAATAACCATAGAACTGATTAGTAATTATATTAGTTATATTATACAAAGAAGAGGGGAAGTCTACAAATTGTAGTGGCTGTGGAAAACAGATTCTATACAGTGCAATCATCAACCACCATTCAACAGCATGATAAATAAAATAACTTTAAACAAACCTTAGAAAGGATATGTAGTATGACAGCAGCTCTTCATTTCGAAAGTCAAATGCATATGTTATCAGGTAATTTATATGTTCATTACTAAACATATAGTCTGCAAAATTTCAGCAAAAAATATTATTAGGCCCATTGTCATTTCTCACTGAGAAACTATAGAAACGGTCGAAAAGGTAACTTCATTTGATATGTAACGTACATATAGCATGTTCACTTCTTAGGTTTTGGACCATAATGCTCACTGTTTGCAGTAACTGAAGTGGAATGCTAACAGTCCTGCCAAGTTTAAGAATACGTACAAACTCCCCCATGACTTGCTTTTCCATAAAAAATCTGCCATAAGCCATGAATATAATAAACATCCAGCACTACAACAATTATACCAAGGAACATAAGCACTAGGGATTATTCTCACTCAAAAAAGGTTGGGTCATGTTGGTCGCCATAAGTTATCAACTCCGCAATTGATCTCAGTGCCTCAATAACAAAATCCTTCCACACATAACACAAGTTCAAGAGATTTGGAAAAGCGTGAAGAACAAATCAAAGAAAGTTACGAGCTGAAATAGAGTAATTATGTTACCTTATTAACGTCATTAATAGTTTGCACTTTGGTCAACTGATCAGTTAAGTACCTGAACACCATAAGGACAACTATAATTAATTATTAACCAAATGTCAGATTGAACTAAGCACTTATTCACATCAACCATTTACCCAACTGATTTATGGGCTGCTGTTCAGGCTTAAAAAAACATGACTCCACAAATGTGATTTTGGCAAAAGTGATTTTTTTAATAAAAAAACAATATAGCCTCTCATAAAAACTGAATTTTACATTTTTTTTATAGAAGACCGACCAAACAAATTGCAAATGTCAGAATAATCATATTTTTTTGTGGAAAAAAACATAAGCAAACATCCCTTAATCACTTAAGAGTTGGGTAACATGCAATTAACTACTTAATCCAATTGAATTAACAAACATTACATCACTTGTGAAACGAGTTTTTTGTGAACTAAGAGTAGAGTTGCCTGAGGTTCTCAAAAATATCTACAGAACACAGGTGAATCAATTAGGTAGCCAATGTTCTTGAAAGATTAAGAATGCGAAATTAATAAAATAATAATAAGAAGAAAAATATTGGAGAATTGAAAATATAAACGGCGGAGTAACCTGAGTTGATCTAAGGAAAAACGATCTCTGGATCTCCAGAAAGAATACCACATCATTGTAAAATTAGAACTTCAAATCAAATTCATGATCCTGCGTCCAATTTGAAACTGCTCGATTATTCCGAGCAGCTTCGAAGGAATAGAGTGAAGCTGATGAGAGAGGGTTCCCAAAGATCGTGAGTTACCCAAACAAATCACACACTTGGTTTTAGATATTTGGAAATTGATTAGATTGAAATGAAAGGAATCGCACGAACGAAATTGTTCTATCGAAGTTGAAGAAAAATTGGGATTCAATGAAATATTCAAAATATATTCAATAAATGAAATTTCTCTGATAAAATTATGATGATTGGAATGAGAATATGCTGCTGTGCTGGACGGTGAAGAAAATGCATCTGGTTCACGTAATGGGCCATGGATTATTACATGGATCGGGTTCCAAACCAACTGGGCCCACAATTATTTTCCACGATATTTTGAACTGATTGTGTTACGTTTGTTTTTGTTTTGGGCCGGATTGGTTTCCTGGTACTTTATTTTCTTCATGTTAAATCTTAAAAGAGAATTCAAAGATTTTTCGTCAAATAAAGTTGCATATAATTAATAAGCTATTGAATTTTCGTCAAAATATTTAAGAGATGCATTTATTTTAAAATTATATGTATACTCCTATATAATCTGGGATGCTACACAATCATAACAACCCATGCATTTAAGTGAGAAAATTATTTTGTAAAAACTTAAGCCCCAAATTATGTTTTTTTGTGTGTTTAGGGTTTAGATTTGTTGGTGTTCGTTTTGGGAGCACATCTTCTTTCTCAATATATATCACTTCATGTATTCTTTCATTTTAAATGCATATTTTATTAAATGTATATTTTATTCTTCTTTTACCAATAATAATGAAAGAGTACATGGAGGAGTATATATATTAGGACAACAAATGTCACTCATTTCTCGGGGCTAAGAATTTTTATCACAAATTGAATGTTGTTCTTTAAATTCAAAATTACCTTGAAAATAAATGTATCCGTTAAAAATAATAGTACATTTTCCACAAACTGTCTTAATTTTAAGCTTTTAACACAAATAAAAGTATTTTTTAATTATACTACAAACTCTTTTATTTGTATATCAGTCATACAAGCATCCTCCTATTATCACATAAGATAATATTGTACATTATTACCTAAGTCCAATACAAATTAAATAACCCATCCAAATTATAATATTTAACATTTCAGATCTTAATTATTTTTTAATTAATTAAATTTAAAAATCCCCAAAAGTTATTATTCACCTCATATTTCAATACTAGACATTAGAAACGCACAAAGACAATCTGAATTCTCCTAATTATGGATTTGATCTGGAGGGAATAAAACAAGTCTAGAAGGTTCCCACAGCTACTAATACAAACCATTTTCAGTATAAATATGACCAACTAGCTTAGTTGTGTACAGCACACATGACCACTCTCCATTGTTCTCAGCACCCACAACCTCACAAAACAACAACACAGCAACACTCTAAGTTCCCCATCAAACCAAAGAAGAGTAACAAAATGTGGTTCATGTGCCTTGGTGAGGAAGAAGATAAGGAACTTGGGAGACAACAAGCCCCAGGATCATGCCCTTACTGTGCTGGTAAAGTTGAAGCCATGGATGTTGATAGACAATGGAGGTTTTGCTTCTTACCCATGTGTTCCAAGATCAAGAGGAAGTATTTTTGTACACAATGTGCTAGACGTTTAGAATTGTATTACTAGCCTCATGACAAATCTTGTTCCATCATTTTGTGCCTCAACTATATGTTTACATTTTAGATCAAGGGTTTTCTTGTAAATATAAATCAAACTACCCTTTTATTGATCATCTGTCTTCACTGCAATTTATTTACTTTTTAGTCCTCCATTTTTTTGTTTAAAGCAAAAGCTTTGATCTTTTTCAACCAGCATTATCAGTTTAATATTCTTTTTTTCCTCTTGCAACCTCCTTTTTGATTGTTTTTCTGGGTTCAAAATTGTTTGTGTAACCACCATAACCAGACGCTCGTGTTAGCATTTGGCACCTTTAAGATGGAGTTGTTGTCTCAACCTTGGTTCAGTTTTGTAATCATAATGCTTGTTGAGGAGCACAACCTCTGCTAGGCTTAACAACTATAGTATCTTCATTCATTTTTTTCACCCTTTTTCCCTTACTTTTTGCCCATTTTATTTTTTCCTCTTGTCGTTTTTTGTTTTTCCCATTTCTAATCCTTATTCACTTAAGATTATGAGAAGTGAGAATAGGTTCTAGATAAAAATTTAATCCTTATGCTTTTATACTAGCCTAATTATGTTTTGTCAAATAACTAAGCAAAATCATATTAGCTTAGTATAGAGAAATAAAAAGCTTTGAGTAGAGAGGATTTGAGTTCTTTTGGATAAAGAGATGATGGGGTGAGGACATAGATGTACTTACATGCAATAATGTACAGACATATCTAGTTTTTTATTCTGCGCATATATTGTTCTTGTCTCCCTTTAAGGGTTCCAAGCTCATGCCATTGATTGCTGCGATTAATAAGTTAGTTCTATTACGATCATAAGTTTAAAATGTACTTAGGGATAATATAAATAATTAAATTCATACGGTTCTTAGATTGTACCTTAATCTAGTTGATTCCGGAGGTTGATTGATTGACCAGTTATATTTTAAAGCTAAGATTGTCCTTGGAATATATATATATATATATATATATAGTTTGCTATTACATTAGTGTGGTCAGTAGGTATAAATTTGTGCATGGATTGACAAGTTATATTTTAACGCTAAGATTGTCTATATTAATATAAAAATACTCTTGTACGTATAAAGATTATTTTGGAAATTAAGGGTATGTATTATATTGTACTAACTCATATAAAGGAATGAAGAAGCATGGAAAAAGACAGTGGAGAAGAGAGAGGGAATGAAATGGAGAAAACTTGCACCATTTGATAGTGGAGAAAATGAGGAAGTAAATAAAACTTATGGAGATTTTATGCATGTAAATGTCTGCTCAAAAAACTTGTTACATCCTCTTAATGCTTTTTTTTTAAATCTTCCTTTGTTATTTAATAAAAGAAAGTAGATGCATCATTATCCTCAAATATAAAATGCATTCGAAACATTTTTTATCGGTACACTTTATATATTAGAATATGATGGACAATAAATCATTTAATATTTTAAGATTATAATAACTCAATTAATAGATGTAGTTGAAAATTGATCTAAGTTCATGAACTTTAGAAACAAAAGGACGACCTAAACTTTAGGGGAATCTCATCATTTTATCTCCTTCCACCAAATAGTACATAAAATTCACTTATAATCTCAAGTATCTCTTTCTCTCCACTCCTTTTTTCTCACCCACCAATATTCTAACTCTCCAACGGGAGGAGAAGAATAAGCTATGAAATTTCATCTTTACCGATGAAAATAAGCCTTTTATAAAGAAATGAAGTGAATAATGCTATCACCATAGATCATATTAACAAAAGATCTTACTCCTCAATATATATGGCAGAATTATTTGAAAATGAAACTGACTATTTTTTCTACTTTTAATATTCAAATTATATGTTTTGCAAGCTAATGCAATATAAAATAATATTTTTCTAACGAAATAAAGGTGGACATTTATATAAGTATAATAATATTTTGTCATACAAAACTAACTTATAAAACTTCTTATATGACTTGTAAAACAATCAAATGTCACATTTTGTAACACACCAATTTTCTTATCGCATAGAAACTTTTTAAATATAGATTTGTAATAGTATACATCAATTTTTGTTATATAACATTAGTGAGATGGATGACCTCAAATCCATAACTCAGCTTGTTTTTTTATCATATTATTACATGTAAGCTTTTAAG
Organism: Lupinus angustifolius; assembly: GCF_001865875.1. Taxonomy (NCBI): domain Eukaryota; kingdom Viridiplantae; phylum Streptophyta; class Magnoliopsida; order Fabales; family Fabaceae; genus Lupinus; species Lupinus angustifolius. The sequence goes on along the minus strand of NC_032020.1, from coordinate 16,844,688 downwards.
TCTCTGAATGATGGGCAAACCATAAAGATGAAAAATAACAAAAGAATGGTGAAGTACACTTGTACACGACTTTAGCCCAATGTATCACACAATGAACTAGAATTTTTTGTCCCAAAATTTCGTATTCTCATATGCTAAATTAATAATATTACATAAAATAGTATAAAAATGTTATTTTTTTTAAGTAGATGACAACTTTTAATTGACTCGAAACAAAATAAAACATAAAAATATAACAGCTGATCTTCTTTCCTATACAGTGGCCTTTCAATTAGAGAATAGAGATTTCCTTGCCCTTGCAGGAGCAATTAAGTTAATGACTTATATGCCCGTATTGACCATATTTCTTTGTCTTTTTGCAAATTCAGAGTCAAAAGTTGATTATATCACTGAGTTTGGTTCGTGCAGCATATGGATGAATAATGAAAAAAGGGTTTCAGAAACTGACAGATCACGTGCATCAACTGTAAAATGTACTCAGGTGACAGCATATTAGGCCCCACTCTACCTTATCTGACATGCACCCCACTAAATGTTGATATTTCATGATAGTAACCATATTTGCACGTCATTTTATAAATTTGTACTATATAGTAACACTTTTCTTGGAAGTATTTGGAGCTAAATCCCATATTGAGGAAACATATATAGTGGGCACCACTCTGCCTTATTTGGCATGCACCCCTCTGCATTCTGAATCACCTTGTTCCATTGCCATCACATATCTTCATCCTATATCTTTTATCTCTCCAAACAAACCATAAAGCTGATATAAGAAAATGATTTATAAGGCTCTCATCATGAAGAAAACAAACTAGCCCACACATATTGGTTATTATCATTATTATCACGCAATGTTATGTATACATGTAATTATGCATTTGAGTGAAAATTTAAAATCTTAACCTCACTTCAAGTTTTCTATGCACTGAAGTTGAGCTGAATTAATTCCATGAAACAAGGGTGGTATATATTACTGTGGTACGTAAGAGCTACATTAAAAGGCATCAAAATAAAATAAAAACGTGTTGAAAGACTATTATCGATTTATTTTTTATCAATAATTTGTTATTTTTCAAGTAAAAAAGGTGAAAAGGGGAATTGATAAACCGTAAGATTTGAATAAAAGTGGATCACATTATTACGTATTTGTGTTATTTTGCCAATGTGGTATAATTGTAAATGTATTTAATATAATTTTGTGATCAACTACAAATTTTTGGCAAACATAGAATATATGAGAAGATCTTTTTCTTGATAAAAAAACTACCGAAGTAGCTTTTGTTGATTAGCCTTTGTAGTGAAGACACGTTTGAGCGATTCCACCAATTTGTAGTTAAGTGTTATAGTCCTAGCAGCATGATGATTTACAGTGGAAGATAGTTCTGCAAAACCTTTAGGGGTTGAGAAGATTTTTGTTCCCCTAGTTCTTATTACCAGAATTTGAAGTGTGCCAAGAAAATAATAAACAAAAACAAAGCTTTGCACGGGAAGCATAAATTTTAGTGAATCAACATAGGTTGAGACAATTGCATACTTACATCCAATGTTGTAATTACAATGGCAGATATAAATTATTGAGAATCACCCACAATAATGCTGAGTATTTCAAAACTAACATGTTCAGCAACATATTCATAATGCAACTATTATTGCTAATGAGACAAGATGTGGAACACTTGCATGTGGTGCATCCATTTCAAATTCAGATATAATTTATCATAGGCTTTATCATATGTAGTGTAATGAAGGGAAATTATTTTGTGAGGTTTTCATAAAGCAGACAATGAAAATGGTGCATGGCCTGCTCAACTCTAGGAGCATATCTCCCCACACGATATGCTGGGGACTGCAGGCCCTTCTGGACACCTTCACATAGCACAATATCTTCTATCTGCACATTAACAACAAATATTTACTCTAGGAATATTTCAACATGAGGGGAATTTCTAGTCAAATCTAAGAAATTAATGTTTGTACCTGCACGATTTCACTATCTTGTAAACTATTCTCAATATAATCTTTGTCATCCTGCTTAGACAAAAAAAAGGCTGGAGCAGTTAATTCTTTAAATTGAAAGTATGTTCTAGTAAGTACTTACTTTCTAACCGATGATACATAGAATTTAAACTTATTTCAGATAGCAAAAGAGGCTCATATCTCTAAGGAACTACAGAGACATTAAAATGGGCATACCAATCCTGGTTATAAATTTCTGAAAAATCTGATATGCAGTATTGCTTGGCTTAACTAGACCAAATGGTTTTACCATCTTCTACACGGAATCCATCAAAGCAAGAAAGTTGTATCTAGATGGAGTCGTTCAAAATATGAAAGCAAATCTCAGAAATTTTCATTTCTTAGCATTTGATAACCTAGTCATCAATTAGCAGTCGTGCTAAATGTCTTGTTCCCTAAGTTTCTTCCAAATTTAATCCCTAAATATACAATGAGCAAAACAAGTTCTTCGCTTGTGAGGGTAAGGCTACATACATCTACTCTCCCACAACTCACTTGGTGGGAGCCTCGTGCATTGGACCACCCTTTTATAAAATTCATTAGAATAGATTGAAATAGTAACTTCGATGCTGAATTGAGCAGGATCTAATTATTATGCATCACCCCAAAAAATTGTCTTCTGTTGCCAAAAAAATGTCAACAATTTTTTTCCCAGAAAAAAGACCTATGCAGGAAACCACAACATATCTTTGTATAACCATCACTGTTCATCCCCCAGGAGCTATAGAATTAGCAATTTAGCAGAAGGCAACTCTAGTGGCAGAGATACTGAATCATGGATAGAATTATTAGCTTGAATCATGTTATAAGTATTAGTATATCCTTACTTAACTACAAATACCTTTAGAGAGTGATCAAGATAGTAGTCAAATACTACTTGACATTTGTTGGGTCCTAGTGGAAGTACGAGATTGGTGTCCATCCAAGGTCCATACCTGTCAGGCCATAAAAGACTTCAAGTCATGATATAGCATGCTAATTTTCACAAAGAACACATGGAAGATACGAAATTCATTTTTAGCATCAGTAAGATAACAAAGGAAGCACCTATTAATCATGAAGTTTGGATAAATAAAAGCATATATAGGTTTTCTTCCAAGTCGGTCATAATTTTCTTTGCTCTTCCCGGAGTTGCTTTCACAACTTTGGATGCTAACCCTTTCGAACATCTGTCTCATTTATACCAATCTTTAGTACATAAACAATCCCCTAACAAAGAACATCTGAAAATCCAGTTCCAGGATCACTCTATTATTTTAACTTATTATAGCAAAAAAATTAGATATCACAAAATAAACTGGGAAGAGAGAGATGTTTTTTTGGATGGAGCAGGAAAGGTTGGAAGGTTGCTCGTGACATAGGTACATGACTCAATTTGTCCTGTTGTACAGTGGTATGTAAAATGAAGATATTCTTTTTTAAAAGAAAAAGGGTAGTAAAGAAGCATACTGAGATAGAATAAGAATCGAGCTTAAGACCAGATGCTAGGCCTTTATGTGCATATGGCACATGATAGCCACCATCTAAGTAGTTATCGCAGAATACCTGCAAAAACGACAGACACCATAATCACCAATCAAAGCCTTAATTTCACTAGGTGAGGTAACATACCATGAACCATATATGAAAAATAACATTATGACATTGTGTACAATTATAAGATGTGCTTTTAAATTTCTTGCAGGGGATGCCAATTAAATAACAGGCTTATCAATAGAAGGGAGGGAAAACCTGGTAAAGTTGTCAACAACGATGAAGCCTTAGTCCCACTAGGTGGGATCGCATATATGGATCGAACTGACGTCATAAGGCTCTTTCATAAGCATTGATCTCTAAAACTTTCCTAATCATTTTGCCTATGGTTTTTGGCCTTTGCCTCTAGAAATTGGAGTAACCTCCATTTGATCTATTCTTCTTATTGATGCTTCTAAAATTGTCATCAACATAAAAGAAAATGAAGTGACATCCAAGTAGCAAAGTAATAATAAAATTCCTAGGAAAAATAATAAATTGAAGGTAAGCCAAGAGGTCATACCTTCCAATTGCATTCAATGGTGTATTCACGTCGACAAACATAACTTAGTGAAGAATCAACTCCATTGGTACTCAGTATTTCTGAACAGCTACCAAGCCATTCACTTGCAACATTGTGACTATCAACTTCATTCAGGGAAAGACTCTCTTTTTCAAGATTGATAAGAACAAAAGGCCCCCAGGTAGCTACCTTGATTGGTATAAGCCCAAAATCCTACCCTTCATGGTCGGAGAAATTAGGCAACCTTTTCCGTGTGAGGAATATATTGTAAAAGTAACTTATCATGGAACAGAACTACTCACTTTCAAATTGAAATCCCGCATTCCCGATATCCTAGTTGCCTTAAGAAGTGCTCCATTTAAACCATATGTCCACCCCTGCAGACACCATTGTCTTTTCTTATATAACTTTCCAATAATAAAAAAGAAAAAAGAAGAGAGAGGTAACAATATTAACCTAAAATGAGAAATGATGAGGTCCTGATAACAATCCATGATAGAAACCTCGATGATTTTGTCTCCAACATCACAAGGATCATAACATATAAAAAGGAGGGTATCTATAGTCTATAGAAAACAGAACCAAATAATGCTAATGCATATCAACCAGTGTAGATGAACTCACATGGTAAGGACATACAAAGCATGATTTCTGTCCACTTCCAGAAGCGAGAAGAGAGGCATGATGACGGCAGACATTGTGAAAGGCACGAACCTTCCCACTCTCATCTCGGCATACCACAAATTCCACATCTCCTAGTCTGCAATATTTAATCCTTCAACTGGTGTTCAGAAACTTGAAGGTAAACAAAATGAATAGAGAGCACAACTTAATAAGAAACTCATAAATATCCTTTCTCATTTCCAAAAATCAAATGGACTAGACTAGACCTGATTTACTTTTATCGAAGACATCAAATATTAATTATTGAAAAACTTGACCTTCCAGTGAAAAAGTCAAGGGCATCCTTTATCTGCTCTGTGGATCCTGGTAAGCAAAATTCAGAGAAAATTGAAAATTCTTGGGTGACGAAAAATCACATATAGATAATGTAGAATAGCACTTAGCAATGTTTAGAAGCCAATGTCACTCCCTAGCTTTGTTCGCATTCACATAAAGCACAAAATACAAATCCCATGTTATTCCCCCCTCCAATCAAATTAATGAACCAGAAGCACCCATATACACTTAAATTCATATTATAAAGTCATCATCTTTCATTACTTCAAAGCTATTTCAGTATTCAACATTTCAGCATACATCATAACTCATAAGTAAAAAAAGAAAAAAAAAATCTCTATCAATGAAGCTAATTACGGTTGTGTTGTATTCAAATTCAACATCTCTATTAGTTTATTTTGTTTTCCTCTGCTTTCTCAACAGGAATAGGAAATAAAAATGCCCAAAAAAAGAAAGAATGAAAAGGTGGAAACTTGAAGCAGTATAAACTGACCCACAACTTGCCATCCTGTGTAGAAGACGCGATCGAGTTCAAGGTGAAAGAAAGAAGGATCTGTGTACCATGATGTGGGTGGTGTAACCGCTTCCTCTATAGGAATCTTAGGATTGAACTGGTGAACTAGTTTGTGATTCTGGGTGTTAGATACTGAATCACGAACAGAGCAACATGTGATTATTTTATGTTTGTTGGGAAAATTAAGGTTTCGAGGTTGACTTTGTCCGAGGTAAAGGGTAAAGGGTTTCAGTTGCATAGCCATGGTGTGTTTTCCGATGAATGTTTTTGCTTATTCTCTGTTTTTGTTTTTATTATCCATTTATCCTTATGTGTTTCATCTTTTACAAAACTAATTTACTTTTATATTCCATGGCAACTAAACTATCTATTCATTAATAAGGTATTGATATAATGATATAAGATCTTATTAAATCTCAGATAATAAAAAAATTAAAGGTTTGATGACTAAAAGTGATACTTGTTGAAAAAGATAATAACGAATCCGAAAAATAATTAATCGTTACCAAAAAATGAGAAAATATATTTGGCACGACAAAAAAACTTAACTATCACTTTACAAAATTTAGTTACAAGTCTTTAAACAAATTGTTTGAATTCATTTTATTTTGTATAATAAATGTTATAGCATCTATTTTGTTTTATATATGGCTTTACTCCAAACATGATCACTTGTGAGGAATTAAAGCTGCCTTGTTTGCTATGACTACCTATAATTCTTGTAGACTCACAAGAGTCGATGAGATATTATTCCTCCTTTCTTTTTCAATTTTGTGAGCAATGAGTTTGCAAATCCAAAAAATGAACTTTCTTTTTTGTGGAAGATCTTATTTGTTTGAAAAAGTTTTAATGTAAAGTTAATGTCATCCAATTAGTCATTCACTATTTTTGCTTTGCTTTTGGTAAAATAAATATTTTTGACGAATCTATGGTGTACTCTTCCATGAATATTCATTATAATCATGTTTAGGAGGTGTATTATTGTTAACTGCTATTCCCAAGAATTTTTTTATGATCAGAAACAAACACTCATTTGGGAGGAAAAGAGTTCATATATGTCACCATATTAATGACCAATCACCAACTCAAATTTAAAGTTGTTATGGTAACAAATACATATGAATTTATAATGTCAAATTTTTTAACAAAATCCGATAACAATAACATTGTATAATAAACAAGTTATCAATTATTGATTTGTGATGAAATTTAAGAAATGATAATAAAAGATTATAACAAGTTCTTGCTTTTTCTGGAATTTGGGAATTTGATAGGATGTTAAAATTAGAGAGTCTACCTATTTCAAGAGTTTTATATCTTAGTCATCAATTTTAAGAAAACCAAATTATTTGAATTATTGAGTATATATAAACCATAAAATTTCCCTAGAATTTATGGTTAGAATGTAAAGTAAATTTTTTATTTTTGGAATAAGTGAATTATCTCTCTATTAAAACAAAAGACTACTTAATTTAACACTTTTAGCTTAGGAAAAGTTATTAAGATTGTTATATGTCATCTTATGTTAGACTGATATAACAGTTTAATATTTAACAAATGTGCATGTAATTAATGCACAATGTATATGTGAAGGAAAATGATGCCTAATTTGTGGATAATTTGACATTTATTCGCCTTCTCACCAACCTCATAAGATTATTCTAATTTCAGTCAAAAATCTACCCTGATAACGAATAATCTCAGTGAAGCAATGCAGCAAAATAAATGAGTGTTCAAAATTTCTGTGATGTTTGTTGAAATGGACGCATAGATTCATGCCTAGCCACCTTCTTCATGCTTCTGCTAGGATCGGTTTACTAGGATCTTGCGTGTTGTATAGGTATTCAAAATCACAACATATTATCATATTATAAAAGTAATTAGTATTTTCCCTAGATAATAACTCAGATATATACATATATTATAAGAGGAGGAATTATTGTTACTCCGAGCATATATAATTATATGTGTCCATTATCTCAAATCACATTGTCTATGTTTAATCATCATTAATTTTCCAAAAAAGATATAATACAAATGAATGAAAAATAATATACTAATTATATATAAGTATTTATCACAATAATGTATAAATATAAAACTTTTATATTAAACCTACAAAACAAAATGAAAAAAATAAGACTCAACTACGTGAAAGTAACATAAAACTTATTAGGGGGTCGAATACAATTATTCACTCAAAGTCATCATATAGTAGTAGATTATAATGTTTATAAAATTTTATTTCTTACTTTTTTAGGACAAGGAAAGATGTGATTATTTGATGTTTGTTCTGAAAAATTAAGGTTTCCAGGTCGACTTTGGCCGAGGCGAACGGTAAAGGGTGTCAGTTCCATAGCCATAGTTTGTTTTAGATGTATGTTTTTTCATGTTAAAATATATTTTGAACTATATTTTAATATTTGATTAATATTGTATTATGCTAGTTATAGTTCGAGTTAGTTTTAGTGGTTTTAGTTAGTTAAGATTTGTTTTCCATATATAAATATTTTATTTTTATTATAAGCTATTATTCACTCAATTCATTCATTTTTGTAATGAAAATTCAATCATTCAATGAGAATATTATCATTCGTTGTTTCTCATTTTTCATTCTTTAAGTTTTCTTTCATATACTTCTTGATTCATCAAAAAACTTTATTTTCATGACTCGTACCAAATTCTAACTTCTCTGTTTTTTATTTTTATTATCCATTTTTAAATTGTTATAGTCAAACATAAGATGAAGGAAAGTGATGCCTAATTTGTGGATTATTTGACATTTTAATGGCCTTTTCACAAACCTCAGAAGATTACTAGAATTTCAATAAAAAATCTACCCTGATAACGAATAATCTCTGTGAAGCAATGAAACAAAATAAATTAGTGTATGTTCAAAATTTCTGTGATGCTTGTTGAAAGGGAGAGATAGATATCATGCCAAACTACCCTCTTCATGCTTGTGCTAGGATCGGTTTACAAGGATCTTGTGTGTTGTATAGATATTCAAAATCACAGCATATTATCATGTTTAAAGTAATCAGTATATTCCCTAGATAATAACTAATATTTTATTCGTTGAATCATACATGTATATATATTTCTAAAAGGTGTACCTTAACTGAAAAATTATGGTCTTGGTGTACATTTTAAAAATATTATGAAATTGGTGTAACTTTTTAATAATCGGCATCACAGTTCTTGATTCCCCCTTCTTTAGTTTTCTTCCCCCCAAAATAGTCAACATGGATGGGGGAGTTTCTATATTTTAATTTTTTTCTCTCTCTCCCCCCTAAATCGGCATTGGGGGAGTTTTGTATTTTTTTTCATTTCTCCCCCTTAAATCGGCAATGGAGGGAGTTTTGTATTATTTTTTTTATTCCTCCCTCATAAATCGGCAATAGGGGGAGTTTTGTATTTTTTTTTCCATTCCTCACACATAAATCAGTAGGGAGAGTTTTTTGTTCTTATTTTGTTTTATTCCTCTCCCCCTAAATCGGCAATGAGGGGGGAGTTTTCAGTATTTTTATATTTTTGATTCCGTGAGATGTAATCATATATATACCCTTAAACTACATTATCTTTCCACAAAAATTTATGTCCATTCTGTAACAGAGTAAACTTTGTTTGAATTTTCTTTGAGTAAATTTTCTTTGTAGAATTGCCAAATTAACAATAAGGTCTGAAATGAATGACGAATTTAATTTACTATGATCTTGGGAAATTAACATAGATACACAACTGTGTGTTCCACTAATTTTCCTAATCTCATAATAATCGCGCTTAACGTTATAAAAAGCTCGAATTCGCCAGTTACATCCTGCACCAAAATGTTTACATTTGACAATGTATATGTTCGGTCTAGACTGTGCAACAACATAGTCGAATGGATTTTTGATATGAAATTCTCTAATTGCATTTATTGTGGCTTCTTTAGATTCAAATCGCATACCAATAAATAAACCATTATCAATAATATCTGTTAAACTAGTTGTATGTCCAAAATCACGACAACTTCATAATTTGTGTTCAAGAAAAATGATGATGGAGTAGTATATGTCATACTACAATATGAACCATTATCAAACTGAACCTCCTCGTCACTACACATTTCAATTTCTTCTTCATAGCTAAAATCGCTAACAATATCTCTCACAATGACCATCTTCATTTAACAATTAATAAGATTAAAACATATAAACTTATAAGAATGAAATAAAATATAGTAACTAAATGATATACTAACTTCTACAAAGAAAATCTACTCAAAGAAAGTTCAAACAAAGTTTACTCTATTACATAATGGACATAAATTTTTGTGGAAAGATAATGTAGTTTGGGGATATATATAAGATTATGGCTCACGAAATAAAAAATATAAAAAAAAAACTCAAAACTCCCCCTCATTGCCGATTTAAAGGGAGAAGAAGAAAAAAAAATAAGAACAAAAAACTTCCCTATTGCCGATTTAGGGGAGGAATGAATCAAAATACAAAACTCTCCCAACTGCCGATTTAGGGGGGAGGAATGAAAAAAATACAAAACTCCCTCCCATTGCCGATTTAGGGAGAGAGAGAAAAAAATTAAAATATAGAAACTCTCCCCATGTTGATGATTTTGGGGGAAGAAAAAAAAGGGGAATCGACAACTGTGATGTCGATTATTAAAAAGTTACGCCAATTTCATAATATTTCTAAAAGATACACCAAGACTGTAATTTTTCGATCAAGGTGCATCAGACAAGTAAAATCTTCGGGAATTATAGCTACCCCAATCATATATGATAATCCTATATGTATCCATTGTCTCAAACAACATTCTGCCAACATGAAAAGATATATAAATTGACAATATATGACTTTTATATGTTGTCATAATATTATTTATTGTCTATGTTTAATTATTATTAATAATTAAATGATAATCTTGGATAAATATTCCACTATTTTGTCAAACCTACAAAACAAAATTAGCAAAGACTCAACTAGTTGAAACTAACATAAAACTTATTAAAGGGGAGAATTGAATGCATTTATTCACAACTTAGTACACTTAAAGACAAAACAACATAAAAATACGTAAAGTCATCATCTAATAGTAGATTATCATGTTATATAGTTCAATTTCTTAATTTTTTAAGGGTATGTGAAGGTACTGGATATATTTTTTATCAGCAAAGGAGTACTGCAAGGAAGTCATAAAAGTATTTATTAAAGTCTAAAATTAATCTCCTTGAATAAGAAGTTACTCACATCAGGTTCCTATGAGTATTTATTCAACAAATATTATAATATCTAATGTAAAAATTTATATAAAGTTAGTACATCATATATCATAAATAATAATATAACAATATCTTACAATGTCAATTATACATCTCTTTCTCTTATTTTAATCTACAAATTTTATGCCCATGAATAAATGTGTCGCTGGTATATCATAAATGATAAGGTAGTATTATCAGCATATTTGTAAGCTACAAGTACCTTTCCATGGACCAATGAGACTATAAAAGTATAAACATTAGGATTTTTATACTATCAATATAATGATTTAAATATAGTTATTATATATATAATTTATATTTTGTTTCTCTTTTAAAATTTGAACACTTGTTTAGGAAATGTTTATTTTTTTTGAAAGAAACATTTATTTAATATCAAGTAGAAATGGATTAGCAAATTTTATTGTGTGTAGGTATTATTAAAGATAGAGAATGATGTAAAATAGAAATAGATTTTTATTTCCAACTTGGTCCAACATTTGAACAACTTGACATTGACATTGAGAAGGCATATTCGCGGGTACCGTAATATAATACGGTAGGAAAGTTTTTGTCTCTGAATTCAACCTGCTATCCTTATTTTTCTTTCATGGAATATTACAGTGTGATAACCTACATTTTATTTTTTTAATAATAATGTATATTCTGTATTTAAGTCTTTTTACTAACTTTTATTGTTAAGTTCCATAGTTTATCTCATTTTTATTTGCAATCATGGTTATTTTAATGTGGATATGAAGTTTAAAGCTAACATCACCCAATGTTGTTTTAGTGCATAACCAACACCATGAAGACACCCTTTACTATTGGTGAACATGGCTTTAGGTTGAGTCACATGGAAATATGGAGACAAAGAAATAGTTAAAATATTATTTTTAATATATGTATATTAACTCTACACAACAAAAGTTATAATACAAATGAAATAAATTTCTAAGATTTTAGTATTTATATATGTACCGAAAATATAAAAGTTATATTCCCTGTTATGAAATTGGTACGTAACACATAGCTTATGACCCACCTTGGATACTAGAAGTTCATATGATAAAAAAATCAAAATGCTTGAAAACAAATTGTGGTTCGTCAGCCTAGAAATTCAACTCACGAAAACTACCGTAAACAAATAATTAATATTGATTGAAGATTGTACGACACTCTTTAAATTATCATAGAAGTGTAATATTTATATCATTTGATAATATAAAATTTATATAATTAGTACATTAACAACCATTCATTTGTATTATTTATATTGAAAAATTAATTATAATTAAAAGAATATAATAAATGATACAACAAAAATGTAAATAGCTCTTATTGCAGCATAATGTTTTTTCTTATCATATATATATATTAATATAAATATTTATATGCAATCAATATATTATCTATCATTTATATATTTTTAAATAATGAATAATAAATATTTTATATGTATTTATAAGGATTGACTTTATCAAAGTGGGGAACGTGGCCACGCAACCCAATACTACTAAGTATACGGTTGATGTACTTGAAACATACGTCACCAAGCAGTGGTCTTACATCACTCTCCCATCTTTCTTCCTTCTTATCCGTACGTCCTCTCCTTCTTCTCTTTTCCCATTTAAACAACAACAACTCTCTTTCTCTTTTCTCCATTCAAACTTTCTCACCCTTTCTTTCCCTTCCTTTCTTTTCACATTCACAATTACTCACACCCTTCCCTTCTTCATCAATATCCCTTTTTTCCCTCTTTTTTTCAACATTTTAATTTTGTTTCCAACTCCTATACATCATCAAAATATCTCTTGGTCACGTAAAATGGTGGAAAATAGGAGATATTAAAAGAAAAAGAAAAAGGACAATAGTTGTGATATATATATATATATATATAGATCATTATATATAAAGTACTATAATTTAGAAAGATGATGTACGAACAACAACGGATTCAGCAGCCGATGCTGAAAATGGATATGAGGAAGAATACTGAGAGAACATCGAAAACCATAGAGGAAAAGAAGCTTGAAATATTGGACCTTAGTGGTATGTCTTTGGAGTCTCTTCCTAGCCCTTCTCTCAATTTAGCTACCATTTGCAAGTTGGATCTCTCTAATAACAATCTTCAGGTATGTACATATATATATATATGTATATCCTTTTTTTTATAAGCACAAATTTTATGCAAAATGAGTAAACTACGACGGATAATCCATTTATATTATATAATGTTTTCAAGTTTACAACATGCCATTCTCATATCCTAGAATTTTGATATCAATGGTATTTTCTTCAAGTTTACAACAACATATATGTATATATATTCTGGGTGTAACTATAGTTTCAGAGTCTGAAAATGGATGCTCTCTCTCTCTCAATGGGGAAAGGGATTAAGGGATTGGAGGCTTAAAAAATAATGAACATTTGGAGCACATAATATAATATACATGGGATTGTTTTTGGTCTAGTTAGAATCACCTTCCTGCCAATATGTGTACATCTAAATATTAGTAATTAATAATTTTCTGATAATATGTTTATATATTGTAATTTTGTAAATAATATTGGTTAGGCATGATTATTGTGCCCCAACAATCAAACCTCAATCCACTGGCTAGGTTCAATTTAGACACCATCATTATACATGTTGAAAATATATTTAAAGTATCTTACATAAGTTGAATAAGAAATTACGTATTAAATAGCACCAGATATGCACTATCTAGAAATATTGAATATTGATAACCCACCATGAAAAGGTCAAAACTCAAAACGAACTTTGGTTTTCTTCTGCACTTATATTTCCCTTTTCACACACTTATCAAATGTTATTTTAATGTATACTATAATATAATATCTTCTGGTTGTATTTAAGTACTTACTATTACCATACGTTTTTCTTTGTAATTATTTTAGTATTGATGTTGCGTATATATGTTTCTTAAATCCAGGTACAAACAAATGTGTAGGTTTCATATTGTTGAGCCCGAGCTACTTCCCAAATAAAATTAGTTACTTTCTTAATGTGTCCAAGTTCTCATGTAATATATATGCTCATCCTTGGGTGACGTAGTACGATCCTTAATAAATATCTGATTTATACTCAAGCAAAACTAAAGATACGAACATATATACTTATTTTTGGTCAGCAAATACGGATGTACTATAATTATAAGTTTAGTACAAAAGACAAGAACATGTTATGGTATGTGAAGGAATACACTTAGCTATAGTTAGCTATTAATATTGAATATTATGTCTTTGCTCTCAACTCTTGTTACATCTATCCAAATTCATAACTTATATAATCTGCATTTGTTGTAAAAATATGGTGTCGGTAATTAAACCACTTAAAAAATGTCTCCAAGCTTCAAGAAATAAATAGATTTAGTTTTAATTATATTTGATTAATATTGTAACAGAATATTCCGGAGTCCTTAACGGCAAGACTGCTGAACTTGATGGTTTTGGACGTACACTCCAACCAGCTTAGGTCTCTACCAAATTCTATTGGCTGTCTCTCTAAGCTTAAGGTTTTGAATGTCTCAGGCAACCTCATCGAATACCTTCCAAAAACAATTGAGAATTGCAGGTTCACTTTTTACCCCTCTTTCTATGTTCCCTTATTAATAATAATTTACTTCACCGTTGTTGTATTTAAAATTAAGAACTTGAAATTGAACTCCATTTTCACCATGGAGCAAGGATTTAAGAAAAGGACAAGGTTATCTCGTGCTGTATAACATCATACAAATATGAAATATGTGGAGAAAGAGGAAAACAACAAACAAAAAAGATTATTTTGATAGAAATTGCATCCTTGTTCATCACCCCCTACTTTTTGTTCTGGTACAAGTAATACCATTTCTACTCATAAACAGCTTATTAGGTTCGAAAAAATTAAAACAGCTTACGTCGTTAGTCAGACAAAACAAAGTGCACGAAACAGTTTCAAACACTTGAGTATGCTATGCTTTTTGTATATTTCTTTGTCTATTATTGTATTGACACCTGAAGCATCAAGATACGCGCGTGAATCATCAGATCTCATCTTTGATTACATTTTAAAGCTTAATGCCACAAGTGATAGGGGAAATGGTGTCAACTATATACCTATCCCTGCCTAGCACAAAATAGCATAATATTTTATGAAATATGATATAATTTCTTTTCAAAGCTTATAAATTATTCATTGAATTTGAATTACTTATTTTTATCAGATTGAAACTGAATTACTTTTTCAATACTAAATATGTAACTTAATTTCTAGATAAAAGTAGTATAATTCTCAGTTTCGTAATTAATTTGAGATTTATTTTATAGACACTTCAGATAGTTTAACTTAATTATAAAAAGGAATATATTTTTATAATTCTTTTAGAGCCTTTTACATAGAATTTATATTTTGAAAATAATAATGAATAATTAAATGAAACAAGTCGTGCTCGCCG
The DNA here is from genome assembly GCF_001865875.1 of Lupinus angustifolius. Classification (NCBI taxonomy): domain Eukaryota; kingdom Viridiplantae; phylum Streptophyta; class Magnoliopsida; order Fabales; family Fabaceae; genus Lupinus; species Lupinus angustifolius. Next base: position 16,829,440 of record NC_032020.1, on the reverse strand, counting down.
CCCACAAATATCATAGGCTGCTATGTATGGCACATAGTGCCATAGTGCTAATAATTTTTTTATTAAAAAATTCCCTTATTTTCTTCGAGTGTCATTATAGCTGCATTTGGCTTCTATGTTAAAAAATAGAAGGTGGGGGAATATAAAAAAAGGTGAGAACAAAGTCAATTAGTATTTTGATAATTTGGTTGAAAACATTATAGCAATTCACATTGGATACAAACCAAGAGCGAGGACTAGACTCTACGGCAATTACCAAAGAAACTTCGGCCGTATCACGAGCAATAGTCAAAACATGTTTTTTACAAAGAACTCTCTAATTCAAGAGCATAATGTATTCACGTTTGTATGTTTGATATAGACCCGTGTTCTTATATCTTAATTTTAAATCGTCAGATTATAATATGTTATAAATTAAAAGAAATCAACCCATACTTTTGCACATATTTTGTTATAAGCTAAACTAGTTAAGAAATAATAGTTTTTGTATCGAGTGATTCAAGTTTCTTTAGCTTGAGCAAAGATGGTACTTTTTTATATTGATTGCTAGTTTAATGTAACTAACATGAATATGTTGTATGAACTTTGACCAATGAACAGAGCCTTAGAAGAACTGAATGCAAACTTCAACAAATTAAGCCAGCTTCCAGACACAATAGGGTTTGAGCTCATAAACCTGAAGAAGTTATCAGTAAACTCCAACAAGCTACTCTTCCTTCCTCGCTCCACCTCTCACTTAACCACTCTGAGGGTCTTAGACGCTCGTCTCAATTGCCTAAGTTCTCTTCCCCAAGATCTCGAAAATCTCATCAACCTCGAAATCTTAAACGTTAGCCAAAACTTCCAATACCTTGATTCTCTACCCTACTCCATAGGTCTCCTCTTATCTTTAGTTGAACTAGACATAAGTTACAATAAGATTAAGTCCTTACCTGACTCCATTGGGTGCCTTAAGAAACTTCGTAAGTTAAGCGTGGAAGGGAACCCCTTGGCTTCGCCACCGCCTCTAGTGGTGGAGCAGGGATTGCATGCGGTGAAGGAGTACCTGTGTCAGAAGATGAACGCTGGGCATGAGAGCCCGACAAAGAAGAAGTCATGGGTGGGGAAGTTGGTGAAATATGGGACTTTTAATGGACAAGGTAGTAAAAATGGAGGCCGTGAAAGAGATCAAGAACGTGAAGCTTTCATCATGCCTGAGTATAGAACTATTGATGGTCTTGCTTCACCACGCTATTTTGGAATGTTCTCACCTCGTCGCCTCTTTTCACCTCGTACTTATTTCAACAATTGAAGGGTAATATTGTGTTTTTACTCATTACATTGTTTAATTAGTGATGATATTAGTGTGAGTTATAGTTATCTGTGTGCTTGCTTTACCAGTTGATGATTACGTTGTACTTATATCTTTGGAAGTATATGTAAATTAGAATAATAGCTCATTTTGTTTCATGGGTATTGAATTAGGGTCTATTAGGTGAATTACAGTTAGTGCAGGTGAGATATTATAGCTATAACTTGCTTCTTGTATGAAAATAAACTTCATATATTGTGGTTCTGGCCAATGTGTTATATGCCTACTTAACTTAGCTTGTTGAATAAATTAATGAGAAGATAGTCTATATACGCCTACTATAAGAGTTTTTTTATTTTATCTTTCATGTGTATTATCATATACTCACAATATAAAACATTTACATAAAAAGTGTATAAATATTAAACTTTAAAATAATATAGCAAACAAAACAATTCGGTTTCAAGAAAATGACGCAATTAGTCCTTAATTAGAAAATAAAAAGTGACAACCAAAGTGGCAACATCGTGACAAGTGACAACAAACTATGTTGGGTCTGTCCATTATAGCTAGCTTATACAAAGTAGATGTGAGGATTACAAATTAGGTGTATACACTCATATAATGCATCTTGACTGAAAAATTATGGTTTTGGTGTACCTTTTAGGAAAATTACAAAACTAATGTAACTTTCCTGGAATCGGCAATGGAAATGTCGATTTCAGTTTTTTTTATCTGACTCCCCCAAAATCAGCGGGGGAGAGTTTTATTTAAGTGTATTTTTCCCTCTCTTTCCCAAATCGTCAACGGGGGAGATTTATATATTTTTTAATTTTTTTTCCTCCTCCCCTAACTCAGCAATGGAGGAGTTTTTGTTTTTTGTTCTCTCTCCCCCTCCAATGGGGGAGTTTTTTAATTTTTCCCTCTCCCTTAAATCGGTCATGAGGAGTTATATTATTAGTTTTAGAGTTTAGTTTTTCAAACACTAACCTTAATAATACACAACATAATAATTTTTGTCAACCCTAACCTAACAACAGAACACAATATTGAAATATTTTTTGCAACACTAGTATTATACAAAAAACAAAATTTGACACTATTAAAATTTAATTGTTTAAATTGCAATGTCATTCTAGAAAATTAAAATTTCAATTGTTTAAACAATTAAAATTTTAATAGTGTCAGATTTTGTTTTTTATATAATATTAGTGTTGTAAAAAATATTTCATTACTGTGTTCTGTTGTTATGGTTGAGTTGACAAAAATTATTATGTTTTGTGTTGTTACGGTTAGTATTTGAAAAACTAAACCCTAGAACTAATAATATAACTACCCCATTGCCGATTTAGGGGGAGAGGGAAAAATTAAAAAAAAATCAAAAACTCTCCCCCATTGCCAGGGAGAGAGAACAAAAAAAAAAACTCCCTCCGTTTCCAATTCAGGGTGAAGGGAAAAAATACACTTAAATAAAACTCTCATATTGCTGATTTTGGGGGAGTTAGACAAAAAAAATCTGAAATCAGCATTTCTATTGTCGATTCCAAGAAAGTTACACTAATTTTGTAATTTTCCTAAAACATAGGCCAAGACCATAATTTTTCAGTCAATGTGTACCATATGGGTGAATTTGCCCACAAATTCACAATCATGGCTCGACAGAGCCTCCTTTGTACACACCCTGGGTATAGTAGACGCAAAAACAGAGAGGATTACAACCAACGTCTCTCTGCACATTAACCCACCAAATAAAAAGGTTATTCTTTTTTTTTCCGGTTCTATTTTTATTTCCCTCTTCCTCTAAACAAAACAAAGTGTGAACGTAAAAGCAAGTTGGTGAAAATCAGCAATTAGTTTAGAAAAGTTAGATATGGAACTCCACGATCCAACTCTCCCCTAGCATATGTCAATCTCTGCAATAAAACCATTTCATAACGACAATTTAATGTTCCTTGTTATGGCCAAGCAAAAATTTCATTTGATCCAAGCTACAAAACTACAAGGAAATCTTTTTCAATTTGTACCCTTGTTGGGGCATGGAGGGAAATAGGAACCAACCTCTCAAAGCAACTCATTAAAAGTTGAACAATCACCGTTTTATTAATAGATAAAGTTGCTATAAGATACAATAACAAAAATATATCATTTTTATAGAAAAATAATATAAAGATAAAATGTAACAATGAGATAAAACATGATTTTATCATATTAACTAAATCTCGAGTTAAAGTTATGTTTTTATAAATTATCACTTCGATCTATTTGATTTTCTTGATAAATTTACTTCTAGTTTGAATCCAAGTGGTGATTGTGGTCCTCTATCATTAACTATTTTCACTCTTAGATGTTTACTAAGGTCGTGCATGTCGGTATAGTTAATTTTCCTCATTTGTCAACCTCTTCATTCTCTCATTCAATTGGATGGATAAGTATACCAACTTGGATGTACCTTTGCCTATCACTCTTTCCATATCTCTCAACAAGCACTAAATCAAGATAACGATTTAATCCTGTTTTTGTGATTAAAATGCTTAAATCACGTTACGAAAAGGACGTTGTATAGATTTAAAAAAATACATTGAAGATTTGAAGCCAACATATTAAAGGACCATTTCTATTTAGCCATTATTATTATTATTATCTCACTAATCAACACCGTTGATATAGTGGTATCTCAAAACAACATCGTTTGATCAGAATAATAATAATAAATAGTGAGACGCTGTTAAACACGACGGAGAAGCGTTTGTTTTGTAGCGAGAATCTGAGGTTTTGTTGCAATCATTCGCCGACAGCTGCCATATTCCGCCACCACCGTCACAATTCACGTGCCCATGCATGTCCTTCTCTCCCAGTCTCTCTTTCTAAATTTTTGTCCTATATTACTCTTTTCTGTTTCTTCCTTTCCTAATATTTGATTTCAACTCAGCCAACACCTTCGTGTTATTGATGAGACTCGAGCTCTCAACCTTATTCACCTCGTTTCTTAAGCGTTTTACCCTAATTATCATACAAACACAAGTAAAACAAAATTTCTCTAGCTCTCATTAGTGATTAGTCTAACTGGACTACTGGAGCAACCCCATTTGAGTTTTGAGCAGTGTCCTCTTCAAAAAATGTTCAATTTCTTATTAACCAATGATGTGAAAAAGATTCTCAAGCGAAAAGATAGCGATGCTGGTGAAACAGGTACTGTAAATGGAAAAAATTAAACACCCATTTTTAGATTCTTTCAGTTAAACTTCCAAGTGTTTAAAGTTTTCTCTTTTACTTAGCAAAATCAATGTTTCCCCTTCTCTTACTTGGAACAGTGAAGGATATGAGGTGTAGATGGTATACCCTTTTTACTCTGTGGTTCTGGTTTATAATGCAGCTTCCGAATATTCTCCTTCGTCCATATCTTTTTCTTCTGCTTATTACTACTTTCTATCATTAGTACTGACATTTACTCTCCCTGCATTGTTTCCTCCACTGTCTTTCAATGTGGATTCAATTGCTCTGTCTCTGCTTGATGCTACCAATTTACTTATGACATTATACTTCTGATTCTTATGCTAATACTTATTTATTTCAACCTACATAAGTACTAGTAGTTAACCCAGTTTTTTTAAAGTTCTTAAGGTGGTTCTTAGTATCCATGATTTATTTATTTATTATGATTATGTATGGTATGTTTGTTAAATCCAGACCTTCCAATTTTAATAATGATCTTGTTTTGGTGGAGCGGGTTAGATCGTTATGAATTCTAGGAGTTGCATTTTATTAGAGACACGAGTAGGAGATAGATTCTTTTTTAAGAAGAATAAAAGTGAGAGCAGGTGATTTGATTAGCCTAAAGCTGGGAATAACAGAAATAACACAATACTTGATATAGAAGAATGCTAATCAGTTGATGTTTTGCTTTAGTCCATATCTCAATAATGAAACTTTCCCTAGTACCTTGTATCACCTTTTTTGATCATTGCAGGAAGAGCTCTGGAGAACTTGAGAGCTTCTCTATTCAATGAGTTCCGTTCCACGGAAGGTGTAAAACGTCAACAGCGCACAAGTGGTCCGGCTGCAGCACTTTTCTTCAATTTTCTGGTCGCAGTTGGTATTATTTTCATGAACAAAATGGTTTGTTTTTTCCTCTCTCTTTTCTTTCAATATGGTTAAGCCGCATTTTGTGTTAAATTTTGATAGTAGCAGGATCTTGGATGCTGACTTTGTTGGACTTTTCATTTCAGGTGCTTCAGACTGTTCAATTCAAATTCCCTATACTTCTCTCACTAATTCACTATGCAGTTAGCTGGTTACTGATGGCTTTACTAAATGTGTTTTCTTTGCTTCCTGCATCTCCTTCATCAAAATCAACTCAGATGTCTGCTTTATTCGGTCTTGGAATTGTCATGTCTCTATCTACTGGCCTTGCTAATGTCAGCTTGAAGTATAATAGGTAGGTAACCCAAGCACCCAACTTTTCAAATTATTAGTTGAATTTGTCTGATACTCTTAATTTAATTTCTTTATCTTCAGCCTTGGCTTCTATCAGATGGCAAAGATTGCAGTAACACCTTCAATAGTTATGGCAGAATTTGTATTATACAGGAAGAAAGTTTCTTGGCCCAAGGTAGGTGCATTCACTTTAGCTACACATGTATATGTGATAGTAATAAATAGGATATCAAGGTTTTGTAAGTAACTCATTTGAAATATATGCATATTTTGTTCTACGAACTTCTGGAAGCATACATACCTTTTAAGTTAAGTAATGTGTATCAAGTAGCTAATCTTGTCCTTTCATCATGACGCCAAGTGCATGACCAAACAATAAAGCAGATATGCCTATTGAAAACCATCATGAGTCCTAACACCTCTATTGCACCGGCATGTTTGCAAACATAGTTGAACGCCTCAGTATATTTTAAGTGATTTCACATGAAATCATATGTGCTTATGATGACCCATGAATGCAGCTAAAAATTGTAGCATACCATAAGGGTCTACTCTATCTACTTGGACCATAGTTTTAGTATTTGAAATTGATCATTTTATGATGTTTTCGTGATCTATAAAATCATGCCTGTTGAAAAGCATTGTTTGCATTACATTGCCCATGCTCTCTAGCCAGAGTGTTCTGTTTATTCAATATTTCAGAAATAAGCTTCACATTGTTTTTCCTAGGAACTTGCAATATTGTTTATGAGTGAGGGGAGGAAGTCAATAATGTGTCAAATATGGATAAGCGATCTTAACACAAGCAATTAAATGAATACAGCCTTCACCTTTAGGAACATTATAGTTTCTCTCTTGATTGACTCAAGATTTCAGAATTTTTGTGCTCATGTAATTTTAGATTGAAATGCTTACTATAGTAATTGAAACTTCACAGGCATTAGCATTAACGGTGGTATCTATTGGTGTTGCGGTGGCTACCGTGACTGATCTGCAGTTCCAGTTATTTGGCGCCTGTGTAGCATTGGCATGGATTGTGCCTAGCGCTGTAAACAAAATCCTCTGGTCCAGACTGCAGCAACAAGAGAATTGGGCAGCTTTGGCGTGAGTAATTCATTTACGTTTTCTCTTGGACTTTCATATGTAACTTATTATATCTCTATTTTTATATAACATTGATCTCCCCTTCCAATTCCCAAAGCTTATTTTCATCACATTATCTTTTTATTCCTTGCCAGTGCCTAATTTGTAGACTGATCAACAGGTTGATGTGGAAAATAACACCTATTACTTTGATATTTTTGGCTGCTATGATACCGTGGTTAGACCCTCCAGGTGTACTTTCCTTTGATTGGAACATCAGTAACATTCTGGTGATCCTCTCATCAGCTATCCTTGGATTCTTGCTTCAGTGGTCTGGTGCTTTAGCTCTAGGGTAAGTGACATTCATTATTACTCTTAATTGTATAATAATTTTGTATGTGAAAATAATTTTAGTTTCTTTTAGAATATTAGAATGAATCATAGAACTTATTCGTTTAATGGTATAGGGGTTGTTTATTATTTTAATAGGTTGGTTTAAACAAGCTAAAAATTAAAAAAAGTTAGTGCTAATTTATGAATGAACTGACCTTCAACATCTATGATCTGAACGTGCTAAAACTGATTCCCCCATGTACTTAGTTTCAAGAAAAGTTTGTAGACATTGCTTAGTTTAATAGTTATGTGCTTATATGAAAGGTACGTGCACACTGGCTAGATACACAAGTAAATAAGAGTATTAATATGATTAGTTAGAAAGAGTTTTAACATTGCATTTTCCTTGCTACTAAGTATTCATTGAAGATTATTAATTATGATGTCCTTAGGTCCTATTTTCTGTATAACATTTACAACATGGTGGTATACATCAGTTTTGCTGTCTGGTTTCTTAATATATTTCTCTCTTTTTCCTGCAATTTACAGTGCTACATCTCCCCTTTCGCACGTTGTTCTTGGGCAGTTTAAGACATGTGTTATCCTCCTCGGAAACTATTATCTCTTTGGATCCAATCCTGGTATAAGCAGTATCTTTGGTGCATGCACAGCTATTGCCGGTATGTCTGTTTATACTTACCTTAATCTGAAGCTGCATTCAAACAAGATATTTCCTGGACAGGCCTCCACTTTACCAAAATCTAGACATGACAAAGAAAATGGCAGTGCCCGTGATGGAAATCACGGTGCAGAATCCGTCTAACAAATTTCTAACACGACACGTGTTGATATGACACGTTAACTGATCATTTTTAATGTGTTTTCTGTGATTTCTACATTCTGATCTAACTAACCATTTTGGGTGTTAATGAGGATGTGTGACATATGATTATACACGTACTAGGATAAATGGTTCTATTCAACTAGGCCACTTCTGCTAGAGTTTGAACCCCTATCTGTAAATAAATTATTTGGTGAATTCTTCAATAGAACTATAACTTTCACTGCCTTCAATTTGCTACATATCCTCGTTTCATATGCCAAATATGAAATACCAATGAGTGAAAATAATTATATGTAGTTATGTACACAAACAAGTTGCAACGAACCATGTGAACATCATTATATGAAAAAGGAAGGTGACCACTGACCAATGGCCCACCAAAATCAATGTTATTTATTGGATTATTTATAAGAACTCTAGCTCTAAATGCATGTGGTAAGTTTCAAAGAAAGGACAAACGAAACATAATAATACTTTTTTTTCAAAAAAAAGAAAAAGGAAGTGGTTGCATTTTCATTTAAATGGTAGGTAGCACATACTAACAAACTTCATTGAATACCTTGCTTGTTAGAAATCTTTCTCTTATAAATTGTTATAATGTTTAAAGTCACCATTTCCTAATCTACATTGTTGATTAGAGGCTCACGTCTCTGATAATGAGTTAGTGAGACTGCGATGTGTTGCTTACCCAGTAGGGACTAGTTCATTTGGATACACTCATTCTTAGATGGAATTAACCTCTCCTAACAAAGAATTAACTTAAAAGTGTATAAAAAATGTAATATTTCAGTTAAGGTGCATCTATGACGTAACTTTGTCTAGGTCGGTGGTAGTGCTAGCTAACAAAGAATAGCATATCTAAACGCATTTTGTCTGTAATGCATAGACAAGGATTATATAAAATTATGTAGTCATATGACAACAAATTATTATTAAGCCTGATTTCAATCTTGATTTACTTGGAGTAGAAACAATGAGATAACGCGTAGTTACCAAGGATTATCCGGTGCTTCTGTATCATTTACTTGGAATAGCATGGGTAGAAGGATAAAAATGTTTCTTTACAAATTTAAACAAAAAATTAAGAGTGTTGCACCATCAAGCTAGCACTTGAACCATAAAAGCTACCAGCTGCGATTGATCCTTACTGGAAAATAAACTAGCCAGCACCGCAGATATATACACCACACCTAACTAAATACAATATTATATAAATATAGTATAATATCTATACACCTAAATATTTATACATCATTTATCATTCATTTGTATCAGTAATTAGTAATGATAATATGACTAAAAGTTCTTACACCAATAATATACATATCTATGATTAATTAACATCGTTACTCATCATTCATTTATAGTAACATGGTTAATTAAAAAGGGAAAACATATCTATGACTTGGGTGAGAAGATAGTCGAGGACCGACCACATCAACAAGAAGTAAGATGTTGTCAGATGAAGCATCAAACATTGTCTTTTTAATGTTCTTCTTATAATAACTTTATAACACTCACTTTCACACGCTACTCAACAACATGCTTTGCTTCTCCTACTCGCTATTCCTTCCGCTTTCTACTTTTCTTTTCTTTTACCTTTTTACAGTTTTCTCTTACTTTTTTCCTTATACATCAATGTCTCTTATTTCTTATCTTCCCGTTGAGTGAAAAGAGTAATAGAATGAGAATGCCAATTTTTGTAAAACACATGTAATTGCTAACAATTTTTAATGATATAATCACATTCTTTAATTCTCACAATACTATCTAAAATGGTCGAATAAAAATGACTGGAATGAGTATATATTTGTCTATCTCATCTTAAACAATGACTTATGACTTACTTATTAGGAAAACTAATTCCATTATATCATCATTACCTATGGTTCAAGAAAAATTATCTCATATAGAATATATGACTAAATTATCTCTGTGACTAAACAAAAAATTAGGAAAATGATAAATTTAGTTCTTAGGGCAAGAGTTTTAAAGAATAACTATATTAAATAATTGTGAATTTATAACTTAGGAAAATGATAATTGTGATTTTATTCACTTATATGACATTTATTGTATATTTTCCTAATACATTTTTTCTCTATATCATTTATTTTTTTTCTCACTATATAAATAAAAAAACACAAAATAATAATCAACGTGTTCTAAAATATAAATAATAAAAATTCAAACATTACGTATAGATAAAGAACATGATCCACTTATTTTAGGGTAAGTTTTTTAAACTTATTCTCTATCATAGTCATAAATTTTAGGAAAATCTGATGATTTATATTTATTTACTAATTCAAACCATTAGATTTTTCATAAATTTGATGGGTAGGAGGAAGAGTAAGTGGAGTATTAAATACCAAAACTTTTCCTCCGACTATTTGAGTGAGATTCCTCTCCATTAATGGATGGAGAGGCAAGTGGTGTGTAAAAGTGAACAAAAAGTAACATATATTGACACTTATATCCCTTTTAGGTGTAATGATGTTACACTTCTACCCTTAAAATACAAGGAAAAAGTCACTTACCTCTTGAGATAGTCTCACTCCAACTATTTATTAGAAGGTACCATCCCCATGAGTACCCCACCTTCACTCTCTTTCGCCACCTTCCATTATCACCCTCTCAATTCTTCTCTTCTCCACGCCTTCTATAATCTCCTTCTCTCTACCGTTAAATAACCAAACATTCCTTCCCTCACACAAAATTATATTCATTTCCTACTACTATAATAATATTAACCAAAGAGAGTTCAATTGTGTCTTAATTTTTGCAGAAATGGGTCTACAAATGTTAGACGAATTTGATCCAATTACGCCAATAAGAACCGTTGCTACCTCTAGAAAAACCTTCAGCCAACGCACACAACTATCGGATCTAGACACAACAAAAAAGGAGGTAAAGGAGGAAGAACAAGAAGAGTGTCACACACCAACATCATCATCTCAAATATTGAAGACCCCATTGGTTTGTCCTCCACCTCCAAAGAAACAACGAATAGCTACAAGAAGGAGTAATGTAATTGCACCTTCTCAAGGGTTTTTTCAAGTGCCTCACGATCTGGCTTCTATTTTTGTGCTGCACCACAAACCCAACATCAGAGAAACCTCTTTGCTTGCCACATCCTATTCTTGATCAGTGATATATATATATCAAACATGTATAATTTATTAAGCACCAAACTATAGGTGTTGTATTTTTCTCTTTGTTACTAGCATCTTTGTCTTTTGTTGTCTTGTTTTGAATATTCCAATGTTAGAACTAGAAACTAATCATGCAGTTGTAAATGGTGAATGACATATCCATTATTTTCCTACAATAATGGTTTACTCGGCTTAAAACAGAAATATTCATTATTTGTTTAATTTTGAACTCATGAATATTAAGCTGAAAGGAATCTAGTCTTTATTGTTTGTAATCAAACACATTTCATCTCTATCTATCTATATTTATTTCCATCAACGAGGTGGGTGGTTGATGGATCTGGATGTAGCTTGCTAGAAGTGTCAAAATCATGGGATGGAAGAAGCTTGAGTTGGTTGTGAAATATGATGATGAGTAGGCACAATTAAGTTAAAGGTTTTGACATTAATGGAGTGGTGGATGGGTCATGGGGTGAGTTATAGATCCATAGTGTACTTTTGTTCATTTAAGAAACTCCATGAGAGTGAAGTGTTGTTGAAGGGACTTACTCCAAAAGCTGGTGCTTTGGCTGTTCACCATATATTCTATTCTCTACCATACTAGTTACCACCTTTAACCCTTTTTACTCTACCCTACCATTTTGTTATTTTGGAAAGAACATGGGCACAAAACTAAGTTATTTTCATAGTTTGCTATATGTATTGGAACTCATATTATACTCTAATCAATAGAGTATAATATTCATAATAGTTAATTTCAAATCAAAGTCAAAGGGCATCCTAAATCATTAACATGGACCATTCAGTAATTTGTGTGTAGGCAAAACACTACAAATACTAATCTTTTTTTATGAGACTCAAACATAAGACCATACTAAATTCAAAGTTACTTGTTACTTCAACCATACAATGATAGTTTTTTTTCAAATAATTTTGAAGGAGGTTGATGGTTGTGCACAAATAAATACTTTAGATAAACTCTAATACACCTAGATAAACACATGAGATAGGGTAGATGAGAGTGGTCCAAGAATTGGATACGTGAGAAACCGATGCATTCTGGAGTAGTGCACATGAACAAAACTCATAGACTCTAGCCTATTCACTTACGTTAATAATTTCAAGATATGTTTGAAAATGTATAGAAGTTCTAAGTTTAAAATAGGGTATAGAATGAGTAAAATATCATCATGAAATTGACAACAAGGATTAATGTTGTAATAAAACCAGCCTAACGTTTCACATGTGCCAGTTTCATTAAATCCAGTTATTAAACCTAATTAAATGATCGTGAAACCTTAATAAACTTTCTGTGTTTGTTATAAGGTATCTAGGATATTTTCTTTAACCTTTTATAAAACATTTTAAATTTATTAATTTTTTCCTATTTGTCCTTATTAAAAATTTCAATTGTCTCTATTTTTTGTTTTCAATGAGACTATTAATTAAGAAGTAATAATAAATATAAGAAATATTGTAATCTTATAATATTTTAAAAAACAAGAAATGCAACATTTTTATTGATATATAAAATATAATTAAAAATATGTTTGTAGTTTAGTAGGGATGAAATTAATGTTATTATCCAGTTTTAGATTCCACATACTCTATGGCACTAGAAAATTCAGTATTGGGCAGAGATCTTGACAAATAACACTAAAATTATTTTAAGGCTCCATATTTCTGTTATTTTTAAATTAAATGATTTTAAAACTTTAAAATTTTCTTCAACCTTACATTCAATTATTGGAAGGTCTAGTAATTGAATATGTTGAAGGATTTTATTTCCCAATTTAGAATGTATGGACATCCAAGTTAAGTTATTTTTAGTAATATGATCTAAATTAACGAATAATGGTTTTATAAAAGAAAAGAAAAAACAACAATAGAAAATTTCAAGGAGGCGAAATTGATGATTTAGCAGGAAAAGTGTTGGAAAGTGAAGATGACACTTAAATTTTAGTTCACTTGTTAAAATCAATACATTATTATTCTCTTGTTCATGCAGTTAGACTATATGTCATAATTTGAGTTGGAGCTGAGAGCTTTTTAGCACTTGAATTATTTAGTTCACCAAAGCAAGCTTTACATGACTGGACTCAATTGAATGCAAAGGTCTAAAATTTCTTTTTCTATACATTTTCAATACTCAATAGCATATGATAAATACAACATGATACGTTTATAACCTCAAATTGTTCCTTTCTTTGTAAGTATAAAACCACAAATTATTATTCAAAATTGAATGTTCTTGACATGACTTAAACATATGATCTCTATTCAACTACATATCTGAACCATAAGAGACTTGAAATAATTTGTCAATAGCTTTTATATTTTTTTCCACCAAAAATAAATGTTAAGAACAACTATTGACAGAATGGGACAAATACAATACAAATTAGAAGAACAATATGAAGAATTAATGGAGAACTGGGAATGAAGGGACCTGCTTGCTTTACAGTGGCAGAAGGATGTGCCTAGATTTCAGTCTCTTTCACCTAGTTTTGGGTGCATATGAAGCCATGTATGTTACAAGCTCACCCTTATTAGGCTTCACCCAAATGCAAATATATTCCCAGGTATGTTTGGCATATAAAGAAGGTTTGTCTAAAGTGAGTTTACCTAAAGTAATTGAATAAGAGTATGTATATCTACCCTTGATCTGGTAAAATGCATAAAGATAAACTCAGTCAATGGTCTAAGGATGAATACAGTCTTACTCTATAGACAAACTCACTTTACATTCACACACATGTGAGTAATGCATTAGGCACCTTTATCAAAAACCTCTGTGAAACCACAATTGATCAGCTACCAAAAAATATATATGATTTTTGATGGATTCAATTAACCACCATCTGCCTGGCCATTTTGGTTCACTGTCCGAGAACGAGTACCTCGTTTCATGCTATTAGCTGGATTCTCATTAGCTGCTTCAATCTTTTCTAATGTTTCAAGAACTTCTACCATTGATGGCCTAACTTTGGCATCTGTTTGTATGCATTTGAGAGAAAGTTGAGCAACTTCAAATGCTAACTTGGGTGGATACTTGCCTTCCAACCTTGCATCCATATTGATTCTCATTTTCCCTCTATTTAATAGATTTGATTTGAGCCACTTCTGTAAGGAAGACTGTTGCTGAGAGAGGCGCATTATATGACCTATCCGTGAGCCAGTCAGCATCTCTAACAAAACAATCCCGAATCCATAGACATCACTTTTCACGTACAAATGACCTATTCGTATTTGATTGGCATGAGAAGATTAGTGTCTCGCCGCGTTTTCACAACACTACAACAGGTTTAAGAAAGGGTTAAGTTTTAGGACGAAACTGGTTCACATTACCTGTGGCAATGTATTCAGGAGCAGCATAGCCACTTGTTCCCATAACCCGTGTTGTTACGTGAGACTGGTCAGGATAGGGAATAGATTTGGCTAATCCAAAGTCAGATAATTTGGCTGTATACGCCTGTGGCAAAAACCAACAATTAGAGTAATTATTTTTGCATTCCATTGCGTTGAGAAATGAATTGTGTCTTTCATTTTTCAAGATGAGCAAAAGCACAATGTCTTATTGTATACTCAATGCCGAAAGAATGAAATGAAAGTTACCTTGTCAAGTAATATATTTGAGGGCTTAAAATCTCTGTATATGATTTTCTTCTCTAAAGTGTGAAGAAAAGCCAGTCCCCTTGCTGCTCCAATCATAATCTTTAACCTTGTGTCCCAAGAAAGTGGACGAACACTTGCACCTCCTGCAGAACCGAAATCATGGAGCACACACAGGTCATGAAAGTGAAAAATCTATTTCCTTAAATCAGTACACATCCTGAGAAAATGAAGATTTGTGGGTATCATTTGATTGAACCATGTTATCAGTTCTTACTTCCAAATAAGTGGTTATCTAAGCTGCCACGACTCATAAACTCATAGACCAGGAATAGTTGACTATCCTCTCGCCCTAATCCCAACAACTTTACAAGGTTGGGATGAGAAAGCCTTCCTAAGAAATTCACCTCTGACTGCAACCAAAACAAACATCAAAATATATAAAAGCAGTAAGCAATTAAAAAGTGTGATTCTGGTTTTCAAGTGTTAATTTATAATAATACCTGCCATTCTTCAAATCCTTGTCTGCTATCAGAATTCAATACCTTGATGGCAATAGTCAATTCCTCGGCTCTATTTGTACCGGTTCTCTCCTTAATCCAGCCCTTGTATACTCTACCAAAACCTCCCTCTCCTAACAAAGTATCAGGTCTGAAATTTTTAGTTGCTGCCTTCAGTTCTGCCAAAGTAAACACTGCCAAGTTTGCAACATCCAAGATCTGCCCATTAGGGAACTCTTTTTCATCTCTTGCTCGAGAGACTTGGCTATTCTCAGATCCCAAAAGAGATGTACTAGTATTGTTACTGCTACTTGGACCAAATAACCGACTAATTCGCCCAGAGTTGCTGCTATGCCCAAGTGAAGTAGAATTGAAATTCTGTGATAATCTGGTGTTGCTGAAACTAGCAGGAAATTGACCGCTACCTGTTGCAGGCTATGTAACTACGTAAGTAGCAAGTGATGGTAATGTACTAGAATTTTAAAACTGTATTGACAGGATCAAACATTTCAGATGAACAAGGAATGAAGGATGCCAAATTTAAAGCTGCTACTACAGATCCTGTTTGATTTATTCACTCTTATGTCTATAGTCTTGTAGGATCAATCGCATAATACTAATCCAAGAGCTAGGAATTAAGGGTGCGACTTTATGTCCTTATGGGTTTCAGAAGAGCATTTGGCTAAAGGGGCTGCACTGCACCACTAATTGATCAAATAAAGCCAATAGTTGACTTCTCTGTTTGATCAATGAAGCAATTATATTAAAACTTGATGCATATGAAACTCTCAGAACATGAAGAGATTTAAAATCATAAACACTGAGTACTTATATTTGTACAAGTAAGACCAATAAGTGTTCTCTGTGGCCCTTCCTATAAAATAGTGATTTCATTATCATGAATTATAACTATTTATGACAAAGGAAAGAGTTGTTTTAATTTTAGTTTACCTAATAGATTTCTGCCGGAGGGATGAGTGACAGGGCCTGGTGAACCTGATTGAAGGCTCCAACAGTTCCCCATTGAAATCAAGTAAAGATAGCAGCACCCTACACTAGAAGAAGAAGAAGAAGAAGGCAGGGAAAAACAGAAATGTTGAGGGCTCTATCTGACTTTGTTTTATTGCATGGCAATGAAAACCAGTGCTAAAATTGAATAGGAGCATTTAAGAACACTCACAAAGACTTAACAAGCATTGAAATGGATTGAAGTGAAATAGGTGATTCTTTTTTGGGCATGTGCATATTAGGCACAACCAATCAAAAGTTTAAGATATTTTCTAAAATAATTATAGTAAAGGTTTTGTTGTCTTTTAATAGTGTTACTTTGATGATAACGGATATTTGATTGGTTGTATCAAATAATCATGGTAGATGGTACCCGTACAAGATTTATTAGAAGTGATATGGATGCAATTGCAATGAAAATAATGGTTGTACACTTGTACTTGGAAAAAGCATTGTGACAAAAGAAGCTTCCACGAATACTCCAAGTAAATGCAAGGCAAATATTTTTGTTGACATTATTTCTGGTGTCGGCCAATATCTGGGGCCCACAAATTAAACATAACAATAATATCAAAGGCTTACTAGTATCATTGTTGATTAAATTTAAATATATAACCTAATGACGAAAATGCATAAACGTCAAGAGAATTGAAATAACTTAGTATTTACTAAATAGTAAACCTTGTACTTAAAAATGCAAGCTAATGAGTTTCAAAATAAATGTGTAATTTGTAAAAAAAAGAGAGAGAGATCAGTGAAGGCATGCTGGTGAGTGCTGAGTGTGTGAGATATGCTGTGGACACAGAATGAATGCATTACGTCATACCTTACGGCAGCTTGGTGCATTTTGTCAAAACTATTTTGCCGTGATGATTTTTGTATTGTACTTTATTAATGTATCTTGCTTCTAGATGAAGCAATGTGAATTCATCTGCATCAACAAAAGTCATCAAAACATTAAAAAGACAAAGTAAACACTGTAAACTTAACATATATGACAGTTCGTTTAATTCATTTTACCTGTGACTATCTTATTTCAACACAATTTTGATTTTATAAGTGAAACATATTTATATTAATTACATTACGTAGTTCTTAAAGCTTCAAAAAATGGTTTAACCATCGTTACAGTACAGTAATAATGCCAAAAAGGCTAAAGAAAACATTCTCTTGAATGATTAGAAAGCTACGCAACCTGCTTCCGTTAACGTTGTTTAATGTTCATGTTTTTAAAACCACAGAAATTGAGAACTAATTTAATTTGTAAATAATTTCTCATTCGGATTAAAATGAAATCATTTTCTATATTAAAAAATAAAGAAAATCCAACTATTAATACCTTAATAGTTCCAAATACAGGGTACAAACATGTGTGATATATATGATATAAAGTATAATATACAGTTCTATTTTGATGGTATGGACAAATTGCAAGACATATAGCATAACGAGTAGAAAACATAAATAGCACGAAAACCTACATTATAAGAAAGCTAAAATGTAAGTCATTTATTTACCCACTACATTCTATTCTATGTGACACGTATGAGAAGTATAACCATGATAAATACACAAATCATTACAAACATCACAAGCCACGTTAAGCATGAAGTCTTTGAACTCTCTGAGTATATTGCCGTTGCTCGTACATTGGCAAAACCTGTGCTTGCCAAGCTATGCTCAATGGCCTGCTCTGTAGAATCAAGTATCTGCAAGCCATGACAATCAATTTAACAGGTTAATATCACATAACTTGAACTCTCAAATATGAGATAATTATCAAGAGAAAAAGAGATTATGATCAATGAATCGCTATTATAACATGCACTCAGAAGATGTAAAAGTAAAAATACAGCACTGTTTTAGCTATTGGCTAAAGTATAAAAATAAGTTAGTAATAAAAAGACAAACTTTCACGATAGCAGCCTTAATATAAAGAGTATTCAACCTTGCTAACTGGACTGATTTCCGTTTATGTTGAGTTCACATTGGAAATGATAAGCCCGTAGAATATGAAACATTGTGCCATATCATAGCATTTAAGTTAAAATTTCATCTAAGTTAAAAGAATCTTCTTGTAAGAAAATTGGCCCTCGATTGGAACAGTTCCCCTCACACGCATTCTAAATTTAGATACATTTAGCATTACCATCCCATATAACCGTTTAGCAGTTAGAGAAGAACAAATAAATGAAAATATGAGAAATAATGACCAAATAAACTACCATTCCTAGTAGTCCACCATAGGATGTCCAATAATGTATCATTGTATCCAATGAGTGACCTTAAATTCTTTTTATACAATAATTGACCTTAAGAATTAAGATGTTAAACATCAGTGTTTGCCCGGAAAAAGATATACTTTGTTATTGTGAACAAATTGACGTAGGAACCTAAGGTTTGTAGGTTATGGAATTATTTAATGCACTGTGACCAACCATTACATAAACATCAAATAACAACTCAAGTAAACAGTACCTGTGCTTTTCAATGTGTGCATGTGCTGAAGCATCCAGTTTAACAGGTGATGAATGATCAGTCTCAGTAGGCTCATGTGCTCTATCTTCAGCACTTGTTGCAGGTCTGTTCAATGAACCAGATGAGTAACAATAAAAAGCTTCAAGAATACACTTAGAAGGCAGAAAGGCTAACTATAACTTACACGGGTCTTCTTCTCAATCCCGAAGAAAGGGGAGTCTGCTTTTTTCCCTCAATTTCAGAAGGGTTTTCCTTAACAGAATTCCTTTCGAAGTCCTTCTTAGATGCTTGTACATCAGGCTAAGTTATCAAATTCAAGTGATTAAAAGACAATAAAAAAGTGTACCGGTTTGGTCAACAATAAAATGGAATACACAGGAGTGAAAAAAGATGAAATGGAAATTGTAAAAATAGAGGGGTGCAACATTCATGGCGTGAGATAATTATAACTTGAGTTATTCAATAATGTGAGTGAGCGCTTCTCTGTTTGGCTTCCTGTATATTTAGTTGTTTCCATACTAGCTCCTCCTTCCCTTTATTTTATTTGCACAATGCCTGCCATATAATACTAGTTCTATCCCCATAGCATAAATGGACTGATGTGTCTGTCTCTGTCCTTTAAGAAACAGATATAATCAATAAGACATTTCCTATTTCACCAGTTGTAATAGAAATTTCAAATGCACAAACTTGATATTTTTGTTAATGAAATTGTCCCTTTTGTTTTTGATGGTGCAAGCAAAGGAACCTTAAAGGTATAGTCTAAAGATTTTTACATTTAAATATCTCTGAGATAAAATAAAATACACACCACAGGGTCAACCAATTTGGTAGCAATGGCTTCAATCTTCTCTGTGTAATCATTCAACACAGCGTTTGAAATCCTGCATGACCAGAGTCATGACACACAAATAAATGCATACATATTCAATAGAGGAACACATCAAAGAAAGGTAAAGGGAATATAATATTTTTATTAATAAATTAAAAGGATAAAAGAAGAAGATCATGGATTAGCAATGGTCTAGGAAGGTAGAAGTGGAAACAAACTATCAAGTCAGTTTACTTTAAAAAAGCATGGTCACTTTTTCCCCTTATTTTTTTATACTAAGCTAGTTTTCCTTCATTATGGTTGAGAAGAGAATGTATAAAGTGATAACGTAAGATTGTAGAGAAAAGAATATAATACAAATAAATGATGTGTTAACTGTTAACTGTGTTATACTCACACTATATAGAGATATTATTCGAGAATCAAACAGATTTATTATAATGATGGAAATGATGATTATTTAAGAATACAATCTATACTAAATATTTGGGCTTACTATTGGGCCTCCCTCTGATGGCCCGTACACGTGGATCATCGTTCATATACGTATCTGTGTAAGATTTGCTTTCAGTGAGAAGCATGGAGAAGAAGAAAGAAAATGCAGTTGCAGCACGCGGCAAGAGGAAACGGAAACAGAAACAGAAAACTTCGTGGAGAGTTCATGTTCGATGTTCTGATTCTAATGCCATTTTCGCAGTGTTACTGGCATCAATCTCAAAATCCAACTCTCATCTTATTACCAAATGCTTACTCAAAATTTGTCCTTCTCTTCTCTCCCAACCCTCCGCAATTAGGCCCATTCTAGCTTTGATTCCAACTCTTGTAACCTCAAAATGTTGTAAAATCGTGTCACGTGCGGTGGATATTGTTGGAGCTGCGTCACTTGTTTCGTTAGAGGTGAATCAAGAGATTGCTTCTGATTCTGAAACTCTCAAGGCCTTAACATTATTATTGAGACCCGACACAAGAAGAAGGGTTTTGTTATCTGCTTGCAATGCCGTCTTGGACTTGTCTACTAACTTCTTTGCACAACAACAACTTCTCAAGTTTTATATATTGCACAAACTAATGTAAGCTTTTGTGATTTTATTTCTAATAATTAGGTTCTGAAAATTACATTTATCACTATGCTAGTGTCTGGCTGGTTTTTAGAACAGGACGGAACAGAAGCATCGGTGCTATTACATGTTTGATGTACTTTATAAATAGAATCGATAAAAAAAAAAGTAGAACAATTTGTTTCCTACGAAATAGGTGGAACCAAAGTAGTCATGACTTTATAGACATGCCTCATTATTTTATTTCAATGGTTATATTTCTAACCTGCTTTTTGTTCATTTGATTGTGTTCTGTTTTGGAAATATGTGCATGCCACTTCCTTTGTTTGTGCTGAGTATATGATGCAATTTGTCGATTGACTAAACTATTTATTGACATTCATTAGGTTTGTATTTGTTCAGATTTTCAAGTGTTTAAAATCAGTCTCTTTATGGTCTGAGGGCAATCTATGTTTCTACTCTCTTAAGATCGGGATTATGGAAGATGAACTTTTATTGGCTTTTCTCAGTGCAACTATTACTCTTATTAATGCCTGTGAAGTTGAGCGCCTACAAAATATCCCCGCAAGCCTTTCTCAACCATTTTTGAGCCTTTTAAAACAGATTTGGTCAATTGTAAGTGATAATGTCTTACCCAAAGGTGCTATCAGACCAAATGAACAAGGACATCTTTGTAAAAGCCATATTGAAGTCAGTAATCTTGCAGAATGCATCTTTAGGCTTTCAATGAACGTGTCTCAACTTATTGTTCCTTTGCCATTTGAAGTAGTTAAAAGAGGTCTTTTTGGCACAAGTGGTACCAGTTTTGAAGATTTTATATCAAATTACTGGGAGGTTTCGCCCTTTATTATAACAAAGACATCAGAGGATCTAAATATGCATGATATGTTTAGTTCATTTAAACAATCTTTGAGCTGGACCAATGTTCCTTCCCTTATTTCTTCGATTCTTCAAGGTCTAGTGTCTTGTTTTCCTAGTGCCCCAGATGAACTGAACATCCTCAATTTTCTGAATGAGGTCAAAGGTAGACTGGGTTGTCCTATAATCTATCAGCAGGATATACGAGTTGTAAAAACGGAGAAGCAATTAAGAAAAGAGATGCATTACTTTCAGGACTTCCATTCAGGTGGCAGTAACAAACCTCGGCATTTTACTATGGATGATGTCTTAAAGTGTGGTCAGGCATATAAAGAGGGTTATACTGTTGCCTTGCGTGGTTTGGAGTTTCGCTATCAGAGCATTGCTGCTATTACAGACGCATTAGCACTTATGTTTGGCCAACCTTCAGTAGGTGCCAATTTGTACTTAACACCACCTAACTCTCAAGGGTTGGCTTGTCACTTTGATGATCATTGCGTATTTGTATGCCAGATTTTCGGTTCTAAGCAGTGGACGGTATTTTGTCAACCTAGTCATCTGTTACCTCGCTTATATGATGATCTACATGGTTCTGATATTGATTGCACAAAAGCTTCTAAAAGAGAGTTCCTTCTCAGAGAGGGTGACATATTATATATTCCCAGAGGTTTTCCTCATGAAGCTTATACAAACTCTGAAGTTGGTGATGATTCTTCTGGGTTTTCTTTGCATCTTACACTTAGTATTGAAGTTGAACCTCCTTTCGAGTAAGTAAAGGTTACCTTAAACTATTTATTATAGGCTCAAATACAATATTATGTGGTGGTGCTTTTTCGGTTATAAAGCTTCCCTTTGTTCTCGTACACTTACAGCTTTATTTATTTTATCATGGCCCTTTGCTTTCTTTTCTCTTTTAAAATTAATGGGAAATGTGTTATACTTTAGTACAATAATGTTCCCCATGCCAATAATTATTCCATTAATAAGGATGAATATAAAAATATCAACCTTCTTGTAGGTTTCTCTTCATGCTCACGTAACAAGAGGGAATCTGGGATTTTACTGTAGTGGATAATGAGAACTGTGTTATAACTAAGTTTCTTCCATTTGGGAAGATTATTTTAATCATCAGGTTTTTGTATTAGTTTATGAATTCTTTTTCATCTTATTCTGATTTTCCTTTCCCTTTGGTTGTAGGGGATTGCTAGATTTTAAGTCATTTTTTTGTCCTTATGTTGATAATCGACCCTGAAATTTTAAATGGGATTGCTAGTGTGTAATTTTAAGACCTTGCATTGATCTTTGTAACTGAAAATGGGACAAATAATTGGAGAGACTTTAAGCAATGTAGTCCCATCTACTGTTTGTTAAATGCAAATAAAAGATTGTATTTGCTACTTAGAGTTGACAATATTGTGGGTGTGTTTAAAAGCTGTTTTCTCTGATGATTTAATTCAGTTGCGCTCAATAATATTCTATATGCATATCATTAAATATAGGTGGGAGGGAGTAGCGCATTTGGCACTTTATCGCTGGAGTGAAACCTGGAAAAGACGATGTGATGGCTTGAACTCTTTATCTGAAAAACTTGATCTTCTGTCTGTAAATCTGTTACATGCTGCAATTGGGATCATCGGAAATTTTGATCCTTGGTTTCGGAAAGCATGCTTGAGTGCTGCAGTTTCCTTGCCACCAGATGTTTATAATATCCTTGGTCAGAGTCAGAGAAATATTTTTATCCATTTGATCGATAAAATTCGTACTGAATCTAGATTCTTGGAAGTGCTGAGTAACATAGAGGTGGCAATTCAGAAAAATGAAAATCCGTTTCAACAAAACAGATGGCTTTGGCTTCTTCATCTGGAAAAAGGGACTAGCAGTGGATGCAACACAAATAAATCTCCCATGATTGAAGACCTACTCTCTTTGTGTGCCCAACACAAGGACAAGTTAGAAGCTGCTTTTTTGAATGTGAAGTCCAGATTTTGTAATGAGGTGGTATTTGATGATGTAGTAACTAGTCACAGGATGCTGCTTCAGAAGTATAGAAAGACTAGAAAGCAATATATTAATGGAATGGTTTCACTTCATGATAAATTGTAACACTGCTGCTCTATTTTTCTTCAAATGTCACAGGTTGGGTGAGTTATAGATGAGAGTATGAGACCATTTTCATATAGTTGAATGACATCACATGCTGTCTAAAACTCACCATGTTATAGTGTTATACATAGATCGTGTTGAGCAAATTACATAAGCAATGAAAATGTATCATGTAATAACTTTAAGTGTATAAATAAAATCACAAAACTTGTTTTCTCCTCACATAATGCATCACATTTATCGAAAAGAATAAGAACTATGATAGATGACTGCATATATCACAAAACTAAGCCCTTTTTTCTTGAATTGAAGGGACTAAAATCCAAAAAACAGAAGCAAATTACAAGCCTCTATGAAAGAACCAAAGAGGTTAAGTGAAAAATCAGTCATCAAAGAAAAAAAAGCAGGAACTGCATCTAAAACTGTACTCGGGACATGCATAGAATAATAGGTCACAAATATCATTACACTGGTATATCATATGATTATATAAGTATGTATATATGTCTCAGATTCTAAAGCAGGTCATCTAGATCAGAACTGGTATTTATTAATAACTAAGGATAAACTTGTTTGCTTTTCCCGTAACAGATAGGGTTATATTTGTTTGTGCATACACGCCTTTTTCCAATGTTAACACTTAAGAATAGCTATTCCCTTTGCCTTGGGTAATATAATTGCTATTCCCTACCCTTTACTATGAGACTTTTCTTGAAAGTATTCAGCAAAAAATTGACTTTATATGGGAAAGCTAATTCTTCATCAGTCTAGTCTGGTCCAACCTCAATAATTAACAATTAACAGCGCCTATTTAAGATTTGCAACTGCTTGTGTGACTTAAAGATGAAGAGCTTTGAGGCTATAAGGATCTACAACTTATTTCAAATGAATGAGTTCATAGTATTCCCTCTCATATAGTAGAACCCTTAACTCCTATATTAATTACAGGGTTCCAAAGGATTGATAGAGGAAAGTGGAGAAAAAAATAAACTATGGTAAAGCTCCATTGAAGAATAAATTTTCTCTTAATATTGGGTTTTACTTTCACATTAGAGAATGTAATGGTGTAATGCTAATGACTTAGACTTACATTAGCAACCTAGGCTGCCAGGTCTAACTGTCCAAAGGAACAGAATGTTGTTGTTCTTTGTCTTTGGGTTCCATAAATCACAAACCATTTATTTATGTTGTAAATTCCTTTTCGTTATACTTTGAATAAGCAGGTATAAATATATTGTCGAGTGTGAATTGAAGTCAATTAATGATGTTTGGTGAAATTTCTGACCAGAGAGATATGATGTATCAAAGTCTTTTACTACATATCCGAGGTACCATAGTTAATGTCCCATTCCTATATCCTCACTCTTATACTCACCTCTTTTCCCTCACCTCACTTATTCACTAATTATAATATCACAAACACCAATTCTTTTTGCTCTGTCTCAAAGAGTTGTTCTATAGTATATAGTATATACACTTGCAATGAGATTACCAGAACTGATATTTGTGTTGTGCCTTTTGTTCTTGGCTTGTATTGGGTCCAACACTATGGCAAGAAAGACCATGTTTGTTAGCAATATGTTTGATGGAGCAAAGGAGAAAAACACAAGCGTGGAAGTAGATGATTCTCACAAATGCAACACCAAGAGTAACAAAAATACTACCTCAGATGAAAAAAGAGTTGTTCCTACAGGTTCAAATCCATTACACAACAGGTAGAAGTAGAATCATCATTGGGTTTGTTCAGCAACACATCATCCAAAAACTGATTCTCCCCCATGAAGTGGTTTTTTTTATATTCCTATATCAAATGTAATTTTTGGAAGAAAATTATACATTTTGGAAGAAATGTATGTATACATTTTATCTGTTAAGTAACTTTCTTTATCAGTTGAATTCCCTCTCAACATGGTCTTTTATTTTTGGCATCCTCTTACTTAATCTTGTAAATGCATTGCTGAAAAGTTTCTTTCTATGACACTATTCATTAGCATTTCCTATTTTCTGTTTTTTAATATATTGGCATATAATCACGCTTGTATGAAAAATGTAACTATTTTCATGTTTGTGCTGCTTTTGAGCTCCATGAATATGAAATATTGACTATAAATGTTGACTTTTAACCACCTTTCTCTTCAATAATAATAGGCCAGCTTATACAAATATTATTTTACATTTACATGATCTTTATCACTTAATTATAACTAACTTCTTTATTTTCTATGCATACGTCGCGTATAAACTATACAGTATATTCACTATCCCTGAGAGATGGAAATAGATTTGTAATAAGTAACTTGTAATTTTTTGGCCTTTTTGTTAAGACGGAAATTTATTAAAGGATGGAAATGGGTGAAATATGAGATTATAAATTTTCTGTATTTATTGTTTTATGTAAATATTTTTGTTTTATAAGACGATCATTTATTACGGGTGACAAATATCTATGATACTTAATAAAGGAAAAACACAAAATAATCACCTCATCATAGTGTAATTTGTAATTACCTATTTTACTTTTATTATCTTCTTATTTCTACCAAAAAAACATATAACATTATATTCTTATTTTATGTTCATTATTTTTTTTATTTTGAAAGTATATTTATAAAAGTTAAACATTACACCAATCGAATAATTTAACTGCAAATTGTAAATATTTAACACAAAATATTATATTTGTCTTACAGATGATAGAAAAATGGATTAACATGCACCACAGTGACTGTCAATACCTTAGTAATATCATAAAGATGGAAGATTTCCTTAGTGATATGAATGATAATTAAGAGAAAATGACTTGAAAGAAGTAAGAGGAGTTGTTACGTAAAATTTGGGGTGGGATGAGAATGTGATTTCAATGGTCAAACAGAGAAAAAAAGGTGTTGTGATATGATCCATAACCTGCATTGTTAATGAAGAAACAGCATTGAATGTGTGTCGGGGGAGAAATGAATGTGGAGCCTGTTAGTTTATCTGCCATGCAGTATTAAATTCGAAAGCTTAACATAAGTCCTTTTGCCTTTGTCTCCTTCTATGTATCCTACCAAAAGCTACTTTTTCACATAAACCATGGTGCTTTTCTATTCTTGTTTTAGGTCTCTTTCTCACTTTGTATTTCTCGATTTTTTGTTATATGCTTAGAATTCTATGTAATGTCCCATCCCTTTTGGCAATTCAACATAGTCATAAGGGAGAAGGGGGAACAAGTCAAGGTTGCTTCTTTCATTCTTATTTTTTGTCTTCTCACTATCTTTGGATGAAGGGATGCTTGGATAATTGTGTAATGGAAGATTAGAATATGAGTGGTGAATACAAACATAGGTATTAGGAAAGGTCATAAGGAATGATTTGGTTATCATTGTGTTTTATATTTAATTATTAGTAATAATAATGATATGTTATCTAAATTTATGTCACAAATTATTTTCCTTATCAATATAAATATATTATATCAATTAAAAAAATTAAACATTTTTTATTTTTATATTTTTGGTTCACTATGATTGATATAGGACAGAAGTTGAGACGTTGTTTAGATAACATATCATTCTCCAACCAGGACAGAAGCGAGAGATTCAAACAAAAGTTCATAATGGGCGTATTTGCTTCGAATAAAATCCTCTCTATTAATGGAGAAACAAATATTATAAAAAAACAAGAATGTGGTTATTTTTATTTTTTTATATACAATGGAACAACACTTTTATTATTAAAAACATATGTAAAGTCATATATTTATCTATTCGAATCATTGTCCATTGCTTCGAATTGTTACCGCCTCTATCTCACAACCACAATGGCTCAACAGATGAGCCACAACCCACAATGTGTATATGTATAATCACAAATTTTTATATAATTATTAGTCATATAAGAAGTTATCATTTCTTGACCTAATGGTTTAAGGATTGAACCTTATATGAGGATTGAAATCATTTTGTCCTAGACGATGTCTCACTTCATGTCTCAAGCCAATCAAAGTGTTTTACTTTATTTTTTATTTTTTTTTATCCATATGTTAATATATGATTGGTTTGAGAGAGGAAATAAGACATTGTTGAGGAGAGGTAATCCCCATCCCTTATATGAGATTTCTTATGGTTTGATATGACTCATAAATCATAACATTGCTTGGCAGTGAAAAATCGATGAACCCATGATCGCTTACATGATAATAGTGAGCTATAGCCTTGACTTCAAATCAATTAGCCTTAAACATGGTCCTGAGATCAATTATGACAATAAACTTCGAACAATTTCCTAACTACTAACAAAAGGTATGAGTATGACCAATATGTCACCTAGATATCATCATATAACAACCTCAAAAAAATCATGGAGAACGAGATTTTAATTTTCTCAGGCGTTTTACTGCTGGAACAAGACCCTTCATTGCTTTCCTGGCCTTCTTCAGCTTCGGCTTTTTGGTTGCCGGAAGCATCTCCCGAATAGGATCTGGGGATACTGTGAAGAAGATCTTGCTCCTGACTTTGGCACGGTTTTGATGAAGACACCAACATCACCGAAAAGAAGAAGAAAAGGAAGATGACTTATGAAGACAAATGAAGATAAAGCTTCAAGACATTAGATTAAGTCTTTGTAAGTACTTCTATCCTAAACTCTTAAGTATATACAAGTATAAATGCTCAAACTATTTTTTAGAAAATGTGAGACAAAATAGTGTGTAAAAGGTTAATTAAGTAACAGGTTACATGTGTGAGAAAAGAGTTATCCAACTGAAAAACTGATTTTTGAAGCTGAGTAACCGATTACTCAAAGTGAGTAACCGATTACTCAATGTAAAATTCGAATTTCAAGTGGACAGAAAGTTTGAGTAACCCATTACTCAAATGAGTAACCCATTACTGAGAGCTGTTGGAAGTGCTTTTCAGATTTCAAAGTGAAAGGTGTTCACTCCAAACGAAATCTCTTCACTCCAAACAACTCATACACCTTCAGAAACCTTCAAAGGGTGTTTGTAAACTCTATATAAAGGCTCTAAACTCTCACACAAACAACACACAAGATACAAGAGAATACATACAACTTTCATACAATTTTCTCAAAAGCTCTCACACTTTTCTTAGAACTTATCTTTGAACTCTTTGCAACTTGTTCTTAAACTTTCAAGTTAATTTTGCAAAGTTGCTTTAAGTGTTTCAAAGACTTTTACAAAAGAGCATTATATACTTCTATATATATTCAGAGTTTGGATTGCAAGTTACATAAGTTTCATACTTGTAAAGGCAATCTGCCATAGTTGAATATTCTTCATTTTTGTAAAAGAATTCTTTCTTTCACAGGGTGTGAAGAGAAAGGGGAATATATTCATTTCTTTCTTTCACGGGGTGTGAAGAGAAAGGGAATTGATTCACTTGGAAAGAGGTTTTCCAAGGGTATAAGAATCAGGGAGTGTGTAAGGTACATAGAGATCTCGGCAAGAGTACTGGATGTGGATGTAACCTTCGGTGGACAGGAAGGTGAACCAGTATAAAAACTCATTGTGTACTCTCTTCTCCTTATTTCTTTCATTTTTATTTCATATTATTTTTTCTGCATATTATTCCGCTGCACTTTAACTTTGATTTTGCAGAAAAATAGGCCATTTATTTTAAAACAACTAATTTACTCTGATACTTACATATACACCTTTTTTAGTGCACTTCTCCTGGGTGTAGCAGAAGTGAATCAAAATGAGTTTTTCAATATCATCCTGATCAACAACAATATCAGGAATCGAAAACTTGAATCCAGAAGACGCCGCATCCTTCTCCAACTTCAAAAACTCCTCATGCAATCCAAACAACACCTTCCTATTCCCCTGAACACAATCTGGAGAAGAACCCATCTCAAAAAACTTCCCAGAAAACCCCATAACAATCGCCATCGTCCCGAGAACCACAACCTCATCAGCAGAATCAACCTCACCCCCACTTTTTCTCTAGTGCTCTTGTTGCAACAAGCAAGATGCTTTATCAGTGAACCACCAACTTGTAATTGATTTTCCATTGATTCAATGATATGCAGAAACCCTAGACATTGAGACAGATCCAAAGAATGTTGAGTTTAGGTTTCAGGGTTTGAATTTCCGTTCAAGAGGAACTTTGTTTTTTATTCTTATATTTTATTTTAGTATGGAATCTAGGGCATAGGGAGATACAAGTAGATACATTGTTTTCACCTCATCTAGTGAACTATCTTCGAATAAGTACATCTTCAGTTTTTTTTAGTGTGTGAATGTTCTGTTTTTAAAAATTAGAATAAAACACGTCCTTGAACCGAATATTGGTTCTGAAACAGGATCTGCGTTAGCACAACACAATTGATTAGAGAAGAAATATAGTGTTGGTGGAGTTTGTGGTAACTGAGAAGAGGAATCAACAACAATGGCTTACATGAGTATGGGTGAAGCCCATAGAAGAATAACCGAATACCTCAATCGCTTCTCCGACGCCATTTCATCTCAAGATGCCTCTTCTTTCAAATCTTTATTCGCTATATCTTCTAAGTGTCGCCTTGTTTTTTTAATCTTCATTCTCCGGGTTTGGTTTCATAATTTGAGTTCACATTTAGTTTTTCATTTTGATTTTAGGCGGATAAAGAATTGGCTTCAAATGGGAAATCCCCCGAGAAGTTGAAAGGCGCTGGCTCCTTACTTATGAAAGTTTTTGGTTCCCTTGCGGTGTGTATTGCTTCCATTACATCTCTCTTTTCTTCACCAATTCCTTTTCATTTGAATATCCTCTTGTGCTTTTCAGATTTAGTTGTGTAGTTAGTACCACTGTTAATTTGTTTAGTTACATCAACCACACTATTAAACACCTGCAAAGGATGTGTGTGGCTAATCACTGCCTTTAATACTTTTTCCCATGAAAAGTTACTCTCTTAAGTATCCTTATCATGTACCCCAAGGAAGACATTAGAAAATCCCTATTTAATTTTGTTTTCACTATTCTTTTCTTCTTACAAAGACAAACCAGTATTGCTACTGATTATTAAATTAACTTCGCTCATCTTAGATATCAAATAAACTGTACCCTTAAATTATATGTTTTCCACAAAAATTATTGAGGTCTTGCTGTCTTGGCCATTGGATCAAAACTCACTTTCTGCCCCTTAGAACTTAGACAAAAGTTTTATGAGATTAAAATTCACAAAACAGCCAAACACATTTTAGAATTGAAGTTACTGGTAAATAACCAAATTGAACATTTTTTTGTTATTCATTGCTCTTTTTGCAATCTATCACTGGATCATTTTGGGACCTGTTAGTTTATGTATGAGCTGTGGAAAAGAATTATTTCTGTCTCTACATAGCCTTCTTCATACTTGTGCAGAAAGCACAATTAATAATCCTACCAATCTTTTCTAAGGAAAAATGTGCATGTTTTATGTTCTTACTGTGCAACATATACTTATATGATGCACCAACTGCTTGCAATGGAGTTTGACTTTAGAAATGCTTTACTAACTCTGTAAAGCTTGCTTTCTATTCCAGGGAAAAGGATCTAAGCGTGTTGGAGCATTATATGTAACTTGTCAGCTATTCAAGATTTACTTTAAGGTATTAATTGTATCTTTTGCTTCCTTATTTGTAATTCAGTGCTATTTTTACTTGTCTGGACTTGGAGCTACTGGAATATTTTACATGTTCACCTGGGTCAGGAAATATTGTCGGTATAGCTACATCAGCAATGACTTGAAATCTATTGTTGAAGAGTTTGATTTGTATTCTATGAATGTGTTGCAGCTTGGTACAGTTCATCTTTGCCGCAGTGTTATAAGAAGCATTGAAACTGCACGCATATTTGACTTTGAGGAATTTCCTAAAAGAGACAAGGTTATAGTTGGTTTAATTTATACATGCTTGAATTTTATATGCATATATTTTGTAGATTATTTAATGTCTATTGTGTGTTTCAGGTCACTTACATGTACCATACTGGCCGTCTCGAAGTTTTCAATGAAAACTTTCCTGCTGTAAGTGGTCTAAATTTATGTTAAAATAGTTTATATCCTGTTCAGACACCATCTGCAGTGTGGCTTTTTATTTTTCTGCAATAGTACCTTACCACCTTCTGGTTTAGGTTCTTTGTTGGTATGCTGCTTTGAACAGAAAACTTCTTTTCTTGACGGGTGCAAACTAAAATTAATCTAGATATTGTTTTGATTGTAATTACTATTGTTGTTGTTGGCTTATTGACTCATGACCATGGCCCATTGGTGTTCAATTGCCATCCTCCATTATGCTTTATCTAGTTGTGCAATGGTAAAGAACATTGAGAAAAAAACCTCTCCAGCTTTATAAAATCATCTAACAGTTTACGTTTGTAACTTGACAGGCTGATCAGAAATTATCATATGCCTTGAAGCATTGCAACCCACAGAGTGAAGCCAATATAAGGTTTGCTTCAGGTGTGCTGACTGTGTACATTGCATATGCATGAAGTTAGGCTTTAGTAGGTTGTACGTAATTTATTTGCAAGAATACATCAACCATACCTATGGACATTTTTGTGGATGGAACAAAAGCTAAGACATAACTCCAGATTATTATTACTAGGTGCATTCTCTTCGATGTTTTGAACTTAAACTTTGCATACATTTTATCAGTTAAATATTCCTGTTAATTCTAAGCCAGAAAAATAATTTTTTTGTCTAGGATGAATGAGTGGACACCTTACAGAGGTTGAATAGTGGTATATGGGTTGTTAATAAAATAGTTTGCTGATCAATACATGCTATTCCATCTTATGAGCTCCGTGCTTATTAACAAGCTAGCCATTTCCTTTGATACCTCAACAACTTGGCTAAGGCTAGTACAATTTAAGACTGTGCTTGTGATTTGTGTCAAATGTTTGTCTAGTTAGTGGTCATCAACCCTCTACAAAATGAAGGACTTTACGGATTGTTTGACTCACCATGAAATGAGGAGTGAAAGAAGAAAGTCATATATAACTATCGTTATATACAAGTATAACAATGTATAATTTTGATTTTTGTTTGACATAGGTTGATCCTTAAACATTTAATTCCAGTGAAGCTTTCAATTGGCATATTACCTAAAGACAGGCTTTTGGAGAAGTACAACCTGCTTGAGGTATTTTAGGCATTTTATTTAAGATTTGAGTTTTCTTCTCTATATGTGTGTGTGTGTGCATGCCCCATTACAATTGAATTTATGTTTTTCAGGTGCCAACTCAGCTATATTTCCTTCCATTCATTGTATGTTGTAACATAGTTTACTTAATGAATATGCTGACTGCTGATCTAGTTCAGACAAGTCATAGCAAAATAATATAAGGGCTGGTTTGGTGGACATGATAAGATAGGCATGATAGCCTGTCCGATCCTGTAGTAACTTAGAGTTTGGCTCATCTTATCTTGTTCACCTAGTGTACTTTCTGTCCCATGGGAGGAGCTGAGGTGGAAATGACCAGGATAGGATATTATCCCCCCCCCCCCTCATACCCTCACATTTGAAAACGATTGCCACCACCACCATACTAACATGACCGTCACAACCATATCAATGGCATCGTTATCTGGTGTGCACTAAACACTGAACAAGACAACAACTTATCTTGCTCGTATCCTATCCTATTCTTATCCTGCACCATATCATATAATGTCATTATCCTATCTTGGCCATCAAACGGGTCCTAAATGGTAACCTAGTACTATAAAGCTCCTGATGTGCACATGATCCCAGGAAGGGTTGGACTGACTTAGTTGAAACAACAATAATATATGGAAAATAAAATAGGGATCATTATTCCCCAAGTGCCAGAGTGCAGGCCATATTCCCATCTCTCATTAAGCACTGAGAGTGCGAGGCAATATGCAGTGCCTGTTTAGACTACAGAGTACTTCCCCAAGAATACATGCATTAGCTAGATTGTATTTGGTGATTGACATTTACAGTTTTTACAACTATGTGCCTTAGAAGTGTAGGCATAAATAATTTTTTTTTACTTTTGGACAGTACAGTCATATTGTTCAAGCTCTAAGAAGGGGTGATCTTCGACTTCTTCGGTGTGCACTCCAAGATCATGAGGACCGGTAGAATTGCCTATAATTGTTTTAACATAAGAAATTGATGTTCAAAATTTGTTCTAGAGGGCATAATTGAATTTACATCTTTATGTAGGTTCTTGAGATCAGGTGTATATTTGGTCCTAGAGAAGTTAGAACTTCAAGTATATCAGAGATTAGTGAAGAAGATGTATGTATTCAGTATCACCTTTCACCTTCCATTCAAAGTCAGTGGTTGATTTACTTGACTATTTACTCAGATCACTAATTTCTTATTATTGCTTGGTTGTAATATGGCAGTCACATCATTCAAAAGCAGAGGGACCCAAGCAAAGCTCACCAGGTGAAATTGGAGGTTATTGTTAAAGCATTGAAATGGCTTGAAATTGACATGGACGTGGATGAGGTATTTCTTTAATTCCTTCCCCATTTTTCCTACTCAAATCCTAGTTGTTTCTCTCTTCAGAAAATAAAGGAAGAAGGAAAGTGTTGCTGTTTTGACTTTCGAATGCGTTTTTTCTCATTGATATCTGATGCTCTTGCAGGTGGAGTGTATAATGGCCATACTGATATACAAGAATCTTGTAAAAGGCTACTTTGCCCACAAAAGCAAAGTGGTTGTATTGAGCAAGCAAGACCATTTCCCAAAGTTAAATGGAAAACCCGTCAATTCATAGGGGTGACGTCCTTCAACTGTGTTGTTTTAGGCATCAAAATGTCATCGCATTGCTTCAGTTTTAAAGCAAGCCACTTTCTGTTAGTTTCCCTCGTAGTGTTGTATGCTGCATAATTGCTACTAGTGGAGTTAAAAGATACTGAGCTCATCACAGTAACCTCTTTATTAGGTAGTTCATTGCAATAACCTACCTTTTTAGGGATAATGTTGCTTTAAAGTTAGCATCTGATGTATTCATTGTGTAATTTTAGTTAGTTAAGATTAGAGTAAGCAGTGATGAATATATCTTTTACTCATTTTAGATATAAATTCATTTCAGAAGATCTTTTTACCCTGTACGTGTGATCATTATTATCATCATGCATATAATCAACGGGGATAAATTACAATATGGAATAACATGTAAAAGCTTGTTTTTTTGAAAACGAGTATTGATGGAAGCAAATTCGTGGGTCCTGTGAGTTTCACTCAGTTATAAGATTTTTGTAGTAGTTTTTCAATTAAGACTAATCTATAATAATTTCACTCTCATTTTTGTTAAGAGGCTATCAAACTGATCCCTGTGCACGAGAATGGTGATCCATGATGTCTAGGTCACTCTCATTGGGCTAAATTTCCAATTTTTTTGTCTGAATTGTATGTGTCAAGGTCATTTGATTCCGAATCTAAGAACAAGTGATGATAAATTCTTAAGAAGACAATTATTGTTAAAAACGAATAACTTGTTGACCATTATGCTATTTGACTTTGATGACGAACCATAAGCAGTTAGCAATATGAAACCAAAAGTGAACAATAAGTAAATGAAGCAAGTAGCCCCAAACTCTTGTTTTGAACCCTGACCAACTTGAATGATTGATGTGTTCGCCATTTTCATGTTTCAAGTTTGCGCAATAAACATCGGAATAGAACATAACCACATGTAGAGTCAGATTTTGCTGTTCCTATGACTATGTTGTCCTTTTGTCAAAACCTCTTTTCACATACTCACTAGAATGACAAATATCTCATCCATTTGGTTACCAACTTACCATCCAACAAAGAATAGAAGAAAAGATGAATAAGGCATAAAAGGACAAAACTAACCTCAGTGCCAAATGAACTTGGTACGCTTCAATGCCAACTCAGTTGGAGGCACAGGTAGTGGAGTCTCAGTCATTTTCATTCACCGAAAAAAACAATAATAACTGATAACTCTATGTGCTGTCTTCACGTTCGTTCTTCATCTTTGGAATCAGTTGAGTTGAGTCACGAGTCATATAAAGACACTACTATATCTTTGTATTTCCTTCTTTTCTTGTTCATAATAACTTTGACTTTTTATTTATTTATTAGAGTCCATTGGGAATAAGGAAACAAGCCAACTGCACATAAAAGACACTTTTATAGTAATAAGGTATTGCTATATCCCAAAAAGATTAAAAGGTGAGGGTTCAATTCTTTGAGATGGAACCTTCAATATTAAGACAGAATTAATTATTTACAGAATATTTTTTTATAGTACCATAAAAAGTAATGAGTCATAATTATCGTAATAAGTGTCAACCATCTTCATTTCCCTATCCATTTGATCTATTATTCAATAATTAATACCAGATATGCACTACATTCTGTAATTCAGAAGCATAGGTTCCAAATTTTCATTTTATCCAGTACTTTTTAGGTTAAATGAATTTTAAAAAGGAGTTGAAATCCTACTTTAAATTGCAAAAATCGTGTTTAAAAGTATTTAAAATTTTATTTCAAACTATAGGTGTACAAGTTTAATAATGCTTAGTTTTATATTTGAAAACAACATCTTTGAAAGAAGATGTTGTAGGGGAACATATATTTCAATGCCATGCCATCTCGTTGACTTGTTGATTCATCATTCGTGCAATATTTTTTTTGCCCCTATAAAGCATGATGCTTTTACTTTTGGTGCTCAAATTTTTTTTCTTTTGTTTTACATGATCTATAAGTTTAAAATACATGCTTTTGTTCATTGATATTATATTGATTTTGTTAAGTGCTCACATATGATTGGCAAAAAAAAAAGCATATTGACTTGTAATGGACTGAAAAACAAAAAAGATACCTTTTAGGACTAAAAAAAGTGTATTCATACCAAAAACAAAATTCATGATTGAAAAGTATCTTTTTTTAAATGAAAACTAATTCTTACTTATAAAACCTCAATATTGTACACGCTTGAATCACTGACTATTTAATGGTTACAGAGGAGTCTTTTCTTTTTTGAATTTTGGAAATGATCTCCTAATTATTAAAATTAATGATGTTTATTTTGTCACTTTTATTTATATATATATATATATTTTTGTATAATGAATAATATCCTTTCATCTACTAATGAATTAATATCAATACATATCACTTTTAACAATTGAACATTTAAGTTAGTATAATAATTAAGAATCTAATAAAGTCTTACCTTATGTGACAAACAACACATGTATCTTGGATATAAGTGTATTAAAAAAAGTATGATAAAAGTAAGAGATATGTATAAATAAATATATACAATATTATTGGATATGAGATCTAGAATTTGGCATTTATATACAAAATCTAGCCACATATATACATGCAATGTATATATCAGGCTATACATGCAATGTAATGTACATCACATTTACTTACAATTTTCTCTCCCTCGTCACTTATATTCAATCCAACTAAAAACCCACCTAAACGGTTCTAGCACTCAATTCTTTATCAATTTTAAAATTTGTGTGGGATACGTCGTTTAAAGAAAAATGTGTAAGATATTGTGTTGAATAAGTGAAAAATAAAAAATGTTAAGAAATTGTAAGGTGATTTATGGTTGTGGACACTCTTGTATGAATTGTGATTTAAAAAAAAACTAAATATTGTGGTCAAGAACAGGAAACCTAATCCCAATGGGTAGAAATAATGATAGGCACAAGTATGAGTACTATTCATTCTAATAGTAGGAGTTGATGCAGAAATTAACTTATACAAATAACATTTCTCATCATAAACGCATAAGATCTGGCCATGGCATCACAAATAGAAATTATAAATGAGAGTCACATATACAACAATTCCAATAATTACTGTCTCACTATATCTCACGTCCAAGTAAAATATTAATGGATATCCAAATCATGATTATAAACTATGGTCAACAATTATAATTACAAGATCACATTATCATGGTAATTTTGGGATGTCTCCATCATGATCACCATTATAACTATTGTGGCCACATTTTCTTAGAATATTACCCAGATGGGATAAAAGACATGCAATCCCAACCACGATCATAGTATAAATATAAAACACCAGACTATAATAATGGCCAGTTTTCTTATGTCTAATTGTACTGTGAGAGAGCAGGAACTAGCAGCTCTTGAACTACTATTTCTATAGCTGAAGAGTCAATACTCAATACTACTTAATATTATGATCCTGACAAAGTTTAAATCAAGAGTACATCCCAATAATGAGGTCTCCCAAGACATAAAAAGCTGTATCTTATTCATGAATCATCACTGTCATGGTAGAGAAGCTCATTGGGCCAATGTGAAATTAAAAACTTTTTAAACTGAAAAGTAGAGACTAGAGAGTTGAAAAAAGAAGAAAAAAAGTAGTCCTGTTGCTGTCTCATCTGAAGATCTCAGTACACCAATAACATATTCCGCTTAAGATTAATGTGAATGCCTAAGGAACCTGTTACTGATTAAGGAATCTGATTTTCTTTTTAAGTTGTAACTTCTAAAGGAGAAGGGAGAGAGAGTTCACTACTAGGTTATGCACTTACACTTTATGTTCTAATTTTAGTAGAGACTAATATTATAATACGAATATAGATATATTGTCCTAGACTATATTTATCTCACACTAATCAAAATATGATACATTAATTAATTTTATTATTATTTTTATTTTTAAGACAGCATATCTCTATTTATATTTATATTATAATGTGAATTATATAATAACTTGACGCCATACTATTGTGCTATAGCTTACAAAAGAGCACGCGTTCACATTGAAAATTAATATAATCAGATTGCCAAAACAATAATCATACTAATCACAAAGATAAAAGGAAGCAGTGAAAACCTCAGCATAAATCCTTGAATTAATATTTTATTGAAATATAATAAGAAATCCATGAACAAGAGACTTGCATTTTTTGGTCTACATGTTCAACTCAAGCATATATATAATCAAGTTTATAACATCATCACACAACTACTGAACAACTTTATTGTCCTCAATTTCCTATCACCATTTCCTAAATAACTTCACTACGTCCTCTTCTCCGAGCAAACCATTAATCTTGCTTACACACTTATGATATAAATATGATTAAACTAGTTCATAGATAGCAAATACCAAAAATCTAGAAACTTCATCCATGAACTAAGCCATATGATAATGCCATGAGCAGAATAGCAGCTTCCCTTTCGTCCTGAGGAAAAACTTGTTTGAAAGCCACATTCTTACTTAATCTTAATGTCAAATCCTCGAAACTGAACTTGTTTCTACTTTCACTTGATGGTTTGGCTATAAGCTTGCGCTTCCTTTTCATCTGTTGTGGTGCATATTCAACTTTGGACTTCTTCTCTTTTCCCTTCACGGATTTCTGAGCTGCTGCCACTACAATTGTGCCATTTTCTGATGCTGCTGCAGCCACTGCCATGGCACGTCTCGCCTTCCTTTGTCTGATCCCACACGCATTGCATAGTGACTGTAATTACACCCAAAAAAATTCAACATAATAATAATTATGAATATCTATAATTATATTCAATTTCTGATGGTTGAGTTTGTAAGGCTAGGAAAGAGCTTAATAGATTTGTTGTGTAGTACTTGCATAGTTAACATTGGCTTAGAGCTGAGACACAGAAACCAAAAATGAAAAACCTAGAGCTAACAAATCATGGAAAGAAAATATTTCATGTACATCAAAATGGAACTGATGTTTCTTTATTGTTTAATGTATTTTTAAATATTATATAAAGAAAATACATCAAATTTTGATGTTCAAAATATGATTGTTATGAAATTGTTTGAGCATGAGTAAGTTGGGATTTTTTTAAAGATGTACCTTGGGACCCCTTGGACCACTCCTCCAGAGAGGAGTCTTAGTGGTGTGGCAGTCAGAACAAACCCTAACAATGTTATTGCTGTGCTTTGGATAATTGTTGCTGCTATTATCAGTTCCAAGAGGTGACAGTGGTTGCTTTTGATCTTCAAACTTCTGCATAGAGCTGCCTCCTACATATGAATCTGTTGTTTGACCTGAAACCATCATCTTTCGCATAATTCTCATCTTTGAAGGTAACAACTTCAGTGAACCATCCTCATCACCTGCTTGAAGATTTTCAGCCATATCTTCTTTCTTCCAAACTGTTACCTTACTTCCAATGCTGCTCTCGTGATTTTCTGATGCTGTTTGATCCCATGATGATCCACTTAAAGGAATAATCTTCCCAGTCTAAAGATCACATCATAAAAAAATCAAATCATTTAATAAAGGTTGAGGGAAAGTGATTGATCATCTACAGATGATTAGTAGAATTTAGAGAAATATATATATAAAATCAACCGTATACAAAGATACATGTAAGAAACAAATTTAAATGTCAAACTGACAAAATAAACTAATTACAATTTAAATTAGAAGATATGATGATAAGTACTAACTATAACTTAACATTAGAATTGAATTAAACTATAAGTGATACTGTTATTTTGCTTAGAAAAAGAATTGAATTAATATTAGAATACAAGGGTAGTCAATCCATATGAAATATAATCTTATAGTAAATAAATATGTGTTTTCACCTCTTCATGATCACTTGGTAAGTGCTTTGGTTCCCAGCAAAAAGATCCTTGTTGATCATGATCCGATGGGTTGAAGAGAGTATGAAATGATGAAGAAGAAAATAAAGAAGAGGAGGCTTGATGATTTGGATTGAAGAGGTGGTGATGGTTATGATCAAGAGGAGGCATAATAGAAGAAAGTGAATGGGGGTATGCAGGTATCATTATTTGACACAGAGAGAGACAAAGAACACCAGAAGAGAGAGATGGATCAGTGGAAGTGTGCAACTTAAATGATCTTTGTTTTGTCTAGTAAGAGTGAGAGCAGAGAAGGAAAAATGATCATGTGATCTCCTCATATAATAATAATTACTAGTTATTTTATTTCAAAATCTATTCGATTGATCTTACTAGACATGTAGTTATTTAATTTGTGTTCGAACTCACCCTTATATAAAATTAGTTTGGTAGGTAAGAACAAAACTCATAGTATCTATACGATTACAAGGGATTAATTTTGGTCAATCCTTTATATACATGAAAAATAGAGTGACAAATAGATAGATTTTGATGAATTTGAATTTTGATCTTAATGGATTGATAAAAAGTTATTCATCTAATCTATTTAATTTTTTTAAGAGAATAAAGTAAAATAAGAGTTAAAGTAATTTTTTAGTTATCTCCTCCCGACACTAAAATAATGACATTTGTAATAATTTTTAGTTTTTAAAAATATTTTCGTATAGAAAATGATTAAAAATAAAATATATCATAATTTTAGTAGCTAAATGATATAATTTATCTTCTAGTATAAAGATATACTTCACTTTCTTTTTTTAATCTGAACTAACAACACTTTTCATGAAAATCATTCCTTTAAAACTCATTATATTAATAAAGTTTTAAAATCACCTATTAAAAAAAACATTTTTAAAAATCATTTATTTTTGAATAGTTTTATTTGAATTAAGGAAATTGATTAAGATAGTTATTAGAGATAATATTTTATTTTTTGAACAATTAAATTTAATTTTTGCCATAATTAGTTTTCATTAATGACACTA
Source organism: Lupinus angustifolius (assembly GCF_001865875.1). NCBI lineage: Eukaryota > Viridiplantae > Streptophyta > Magnoliopsida > Fabales > Fabaceae > Lupinus > Lupinus angustifolius. The sequence goes on along the minus strand of NC_032020.1, from coordinate 16,788,274 downwards.
ATTTACTTTATTTTTCATTCATTTAATGGTTTACCTTACGTGCTTTTGTAAAAAACAAATTGTAAGCACAAGAAGACATTGGTTTTGTGGGTGTAAATGTGTAATGTTACTTTAAATCCCAGGAAAATTAAAATGTCAAAATTTTAATTCCATTGAATAACACTTGTTGAAATGGACATTCACACGTTACGAAATGGACATTCATACGCTATCAAATGAATTAGTTCTTCACACATAAGTAAAAATTACTATTAGTAGTACCAAAAATTTGTAATTAGTGTTCTCAAATTGAAGTAAAGATCCCTGTCAAAATCACATCAAGAAGTATAAATTAATAATATAACGTGTATATTGATTATGCAACAAAGTAGTGGTCTATAGTATTACTAATTAAATTATGAGTAGTAAATTATTCGGAGTGAAATATATACGTAGAGTTAAATATTTATCAATGATTATTATATCATCAATCATTCATTTCTAATTAGTTCTACTAAAAGATATTAAAGGCTGAGGATTTAGTGATAGTGTAAAATATTCTTATAATGTCGATACATACATTTTCCGTTAATTATTTGTCAGTTTATTAATAAGTAATTAATAAAAGCTACAACAAAATACTTATATACCCGATAATTTTTTTTTGATAAAAGCTAAATATTATTTACCATTATAAAAAAGAGTTGAAAATCTTGCTCAACTTGCAAGGGTGATAAATATGTTGAAAGGGCAAATAGATAATAAATTAATAAAATATTATACCTAATATAATAATACCAATAAGAATATATACATTATAAGTTCTAGTGAATACGAAGTTTTACATTTCTTAAAACTAGCTTGTTGATTGGAATCATGCATGTTGACTCGTATTTTGTGTATATTGATTTGTGTTCTTATTTTTCAGATATTAAGTGTATATACAAAAAAGTTATAAATTTTTCATCAACTTGTACCTCTAATAATGATTAGTGTGTCATTGAATATTTTTTCGTATGGGTCAAAGTTATTCTTCTTAAGGTGATGAAGAAAGAAAATAGAAATAAAAGATTGTATGGAAGAATGATGACACATTGATGAAAAAGAATAAAAGAACATGTGAAAGTTTCTTGTAGTTATTATTAAGATGTTACAAAAATAATAAAATTGGAATATGAAAATTATGTCATCGTGATTACTAAATGGAATATAATATAATTATATTTAATTACATAAATGTCCTTTGCCATATTTTATATTTTTTACATTTATATAATAGTAAAGACAAGTTAGAATATAAAAATTACCTGTTTTTAAACCTAACCACCTGAGGCATGTTTTGTGGAATATAATAGACGCATCATACAGTACATAAATATGACAAGTATGAAGATAATAACAGCCTAACGATTTAGAAAAGGCATCCCTGTTAAATTAGACATTCACGTGAGTTCATAACACCCTCCAATAGAAGACAAGTTAAAAAGGCAAACTAAATGGATTGTGTGGAATGCTGTTATGCTGACCCCACATATGACAAAACCTTATCTGCACAGTTTTTACCAACGGGAAACACAGCACTGCATATTTATTGTAGGGATTATGGTCTACTGTTAAAAATATTTGCTAGCGTGAAATTTTAATCTAGTGATTTTAATTTGTTGATTTTTTAATCATTTTTAATTTTTATTACAAATAATTTTATTTTTTATGTTGATATCAAGTCCATCAGCTTTATCAACTACATTAATTTTTCTCTTTGGTTTAATTATCAATTTTACTATCCTATCTTATCTAACTTTCATATTTATTTTATTATACATTTAATGATTCATGGAAAAAGCAAAATAGTTTATTGGAATGGGAAGATGATGACAATAAATATAGAATGAAAATATTCTGAATATATGCAATATAAATTATTTATTTAATTCTATCTAGATATTAGAAATTGATTTGTATTTAAGTTAAGAAACAAAGTAAAATGTGATTTATAGATAGGGATGAAAGGATATTTTTGTATATGGAGGGTATAATCTAGGAATAAATATATATTGTCCTAAATTTTATCTCATATATTGTTATATATCAATAATAATAAATTAAAAACAATAATAATAATAAAATTTTCAGTTATTTTATTGGTACACAAGTGAAAAAGATATGAGACAAATACAGATATCTAGTATAGTATAAGGAGGGAAAACATGACATTAGTGTTGCCAAAATGCATTGAATGCTAGTGCAGGCAAATACACAGATCCCAACCAAACAGAATTTGTTGGTATGCAGCAACAGCTTTTACTCCTTAACCTCTTTGATCTTCATAATCCCCCTCCCTTTTTTTCATGAGAGGGGCCTTGTGCAAGTAAACAGAAAACAATACTATTAATAATAATATATTCTCATTAAAAAAATTTACTCATAAGAAATTGACATGGATTATTTGTAAATCAATCATTAATAAATAAAATAAAGTATTATTTATGACACATGTTACCTTTCTTATAGTGTATGAGAATTTGTAGGGGTATATCATTTTCCTTAATTAATTTCTTTAACATAATGTAAGATGATTTTGAAAGTATAATATTTATGTATTGCTGGTATAAAAATTTATACATAATTAATATATCATCTAACATTCATTTGTATTACTTTTTGAAAAATCAATAGTAGATAAAGCAGTAACAATATATAAAATTTATACATTGTATGTACATATATTTTTTTCTCTAATTTTAAATCCATGTGCGTAATCATCCAAGAAATTCTTCTAATTAGTACTGTATAGAAAACATTTTCAATGTTTTATATATGTTTTTTTCTGCATGTTTCATATATGTTTATGACATGAGTTAACTTATCTTTTTATTTAATATTTGCTTTATTCAATATATTAAGATGATTTTTATGTGGATCTATTTCTATATTAAAAAACTACAGCAAAACTCGATTATAAGAAGAGATTATTTAGTCTTGAGTGGTTTATATTAACATTAGAAAGTAGCTAATTATGATTATGTTAACCAGTATTCAGAAAATATAGTAAGGGATATATTTAGAAATTTATAATTTATAATTAAGGTGAGCATCATATATTTGATACAATAATATCAGTTATTTATTTCCGGTGTTACATTATAAGTGATCTAATTATTGACACCCCTTATAATAACGGATATGGGCTTAATGGATGGATACCCATCAGGTTAGCCCATATGTGATAATGGGAACCCTATAAGTTAACGCAGAAGGAACGTTATTGTCCTAATACACCAAATCAAAATCAGTTTTCTCATCTCCCTATGAGAATGAAAACACAAGTCCTAAGAGGAATCAGGGGTTTGGTTGAGGAATGTCATTATACCACAAAACCTCTTTCAGAAATGTAGATAAAATGAGCACATTCAGTAACATGGATTTAGGTATGACACTGCATCCTTTGTATCATGTGTGTGTAAGAATCATGAGATTCAAGATCCTAGGATCGGTATTTCACCAATCATAAGAAATTCTCAACAAGTGGTATCACAGCATATGTTCTGAATTTTGAATTTTTATGATTCTTCATTAAAGGTGTTTTCCCAAATTTTGTATGAACCCTAATTTTAATTTGGGGATTTGATACTTCCACTATCATATTATGTTATGAAAATTGGGAATTGATCATTTATACTACATCTTAACAATATTAAATTCAATGGATTCAACACATATTCTATGTTAAATTCAATCTCTCATCACATGTTCTCTATTAATTGATTTATCCATTTGGTTTTGGATTTAGTGCAGATTAACATATGATTATGTGATTCCTTTTAATTCCAAATCAATTCTATGACGTGAAGCATACATATAAATATACTTATATATTTCATATGAATAAATTTCTTTTTAAAGTTATGCATTTTCTAATACATTTTTTTGGGTTTGAAGTTATTATTGTTGAAACTTATATATATGATATATATATATATGATATGCATGAAAGGACATATATAATGTATACATTCTTGATTTTCCTCACCATGTTATTCTTTTGTGCACTGGTATACATACATGTTGGTTTTCCAGTGCAATTATTTTTTATTGAGTATATATATGTATGTTATCTTTTATGTCAATCAAGCTAATCTTGTATTTAAATATATATATACATATATATAATATATATTGATTTGGAATTATATTGTGTGATTAGATTTGGTAATTATAAAAGATATCAAATTTGAAGGTTTTAATTCTAAGATCATATTGTTTGTAATGGACCCATATTGCTTATTTTTTTGCCTGATAATTATTTTGAAGTAATTGATGCAATATGTTGTCAAAGTAACCTTTGTTGTGGAAATTAATTGAAATTACACAGATGAATATGAGATTATTTATGCAAATTGCGTTCGGACCAAAGGAAGACACAATTTGATCAAATAATAACATACACATGATGATAAATATGTAACAATTATAAAGTTTTTTTCCATATGAATAATAGTCGCTCCAAAGAAATGCTATTGTTTGACAGAACTAATTGTTAATATTTGATCATTACATTGAAAGTACCACTTACAAATTAATTTTTCTGTCCAAATACTAGAAATTGATGTTGTGCTAGGTATCTTGTGATGGGTCTATTATGTGAACATGTCTTCTTTTTTCTATATATTACATGACTTGTTTGTTTATATTTGAACATGTTATTAATTCATTGCTGAACAGGACTAACTTTAAGGTCTGAAGGAAGCCGTAGAAATTATTATCGGTTGTATGGATTTGGATCTGACACTTCTTGTGAAGAAATCCATTTTCACAACGGAAAACCTCGATGAGGCTAAAATTGAGAAATGGGAACGCTCTAACCGAATGTGCCTATGATCATGAAATGCTATATTCCAGATGCGTTTCGGGGCTCTATATCTGAGGGTGAAAGTGCAAGGAAGTTCCTTGAAGAAATAGAATAAGTTTTTGCCAAGAATGAAAAGGCGGAGACGAGTAGCCTTTTGGCTAAACTCATCTCCATGAAGTATAAAGGCAAAGGGAACATAAGGGAGTACATTGTGNATTATGAAGATGTCTAATCTTGCATCAAAACTCAAGTCACTTAAGTTAGAGCTTGGTGATGACCCGCTCGTGCACTTGGTTTTGATATATCTTCCTGCACACTTTGGGAAATTCAAAGTGAGTTATAACACTCAGAAGGACAAATGGTCCCTTAATGAGCTTATATCTCATTGTGTGCAAGAGGAAGAGAGGTTGCAGAGAGATAAGACTGAAAATGCTCACTTGGTTATGACCCCTCAAAATAAGAAAATGAAGAGCATAAGGATGCTGCGAAAGGGTCTTCTCAGCAAAAGAAATTGAAGAGTAATGAGGAATTTACTTGTTACTTATGTAAGAAGCAATGACACGTGAAGAAAGAGTGTCCTAAATATGCCTCATGGCGTGTAAATAAGGGTAAATTTCTAACCCTTGTTTGTTCTGAAATTAATTTTGCTTTTGTACCCAATGATACTTGGTGGGTAGATTCTGGTGCTACTACTCACATTAGTATCACTATGCAGGGTTGCCTGTGGAGCCGACAGTTAAGTGATGATGAGAGATTCATCTTTGTGGGCGATGGCAAAAAGGTTGTAGTTGAGACTATTGGAACATTTAGATTATGTTTAAGAACTGATTTTCATTTGGACAAATTTGGTTATTCATGTTCTTTTGGAAATAATAAAGTTAGTCTCTATCAAAATTCAAATGTTGTTGGTTCTGGTTCTTTAATAGATAATTTGTATATGCTTGATGTTTCCATTTCCACTAATGAAATACTGCAAACAAATTCACGTGGTACAAAACGAAAATTAAAAGAGAATTCAACCACCTTATGGCACAAGCGTTTAGGTCATATATCTAAACAAAGAATTCAAAGACTTGTGTAGGATGAAATTCTTGACCCTTTAGATTTATCAGACTTTGAGGTATGTGTTGAGTGCATAAAGGGAAAACAGAAAAACAAAAGGAAGTTAGGTGCCGAAATAGCTAAAGATGTCTTAGAACTAATACATACAGTATATGTGGTCCTTTCCCTATGGCTTCCTGGAATGGACAATATTATTTTATTACGTTCATAGACGATTACTCTAGGTACGGCTACCTATATCTTATACATGAGAAGTCCCAATCCTTGGATGTTTTCAAGTCTTTCAAGGCTGAAGTTGAACTTCAACTTGGAAAGAAAATTAAGGATGTCAAATATGACCATGGTGGTGAATACTATGGCAGATATGATATATCAGGAGAATAACGTCCATGACCATTTGCGCTTTTTCTCAAAGAGTATTGTTCCGCAATACACTATGCCAAGCAAACCTAGCATGAATGGTGTTGCTGAGCGATGAAATTGAACTCTTAAGGTTATGGTGACAAGTATGAATAGTCATTCTTCCTTACCAGAGTCTCTTTGGGGGAACCTTTAAAGATCGCAGTTTACATCCTTAATAGGGTGCCAAGTAAAGCATTTAAAAAAACCACATATGAGCTTTGGACTAATAAAAGACCAAGCTTGAAACACTTGCACATTTGGGGTTGTCCAGCTGAGGCGCGGCCATATAGACCGCATAAAAGAAAACTAGACTCTAGAATTGTTAGCTGTTATTTTGTTGCTATGCTGAACGTTCTCGAGGCAACAAATTTTATGGTCCCACTTCAAGACTCTTTTTTTAGACGGGAAATGTAAGATTTCTTGAGGAATTTGATTTTGGGAAGGAAGATAACATAAGGACTATTGTCTTTGAGGAAGAACATGTCACTGATAGTGAACAAATTCTTGTTCATATTACCATTCAAGGAATAAATTCGATAATAGAAGATAATGTTCAGAATATTGTCCCTGACAATATTTCAGAACAAGTCACCAATGAGGTTCTCCCTCAAGTACCTATAGAACAAATTCAACAACCTCAAGAAGTAGAAGTGTCATTAAGGAGATCCACTAGAGAGAAGAGAAGTGCAATTCCTAATGATTATATTTTATTTCTTCAAGAACATGAGGATACATTGGGTTAAAAGAAGATGATCCATTAAAATCTTGTCAAGCCATGAAAAGTTCTAACTCTCAAAAGTGGATCGATGCCATGAAGGATGAGATGAAATCTATGCATGATAATCACGCTTGGGATCTTGTCGAATTACCTGAAGGTGCGAAACCTATTGGTTGCAAATGGATATTTAAAGACAAGAGGGATTCGAATGGTAATATTGACAGATATAAAGCTCGTCTAGTAGCTAATGACTTTACTCATAATGAAGGCATTGATTATAAAGAAACCTTCCCTCCGGTATCTTCGAATGATTCTTTTAGAATAATATTGGTACTAGTGGCTCATTTTGATTTAGAGCTATATCAGATGGATGTTAAGACTGTGTTTCTTAATGATGACATTAAGGAAACGATCTATATGGTGCAACCAGAAAACTTTGTGTCAGTTGGCTCAAAGTCTATGGTATGCAAATTAACGAAATCCATTTATAGGCTGAAACAAGATTCTCGTCAATGGAGTCACAAATTTCATCAAGTTATTACCTCGTATGGTTTTGAGGCAAATAAAGTTGAAGATTGTGTATACCATAAGTTCAGTGTAAATTTATCTTTCTGGTATTATATGTCAATGATATGCTGCTTGCTAGCAGTGATATGTGACTATTACATGAGACCAAGAGATTTCTAACAAAGAATTTCAAAATAGAAGATCTTGGGGAAGCTTCTTTTGTATTAGGTATTCAGATACTGTCAGATTCTGAGAGATCGCTCTCAAGGTATCCTAAGGTTATCACAAGAAAGCTATATAGATAAAGTCCTAGACAGATTTGGCATGAAAGTAGTAAATCGGGGGATACCCCTATAGCTAAGGGAGACAAGTTTAGTCTCGAACAATGCCCCAACAATGACCTTGAAAGATACGAGATGCACAAGATTCCTTATGCATCTGCAGTAGCAAGTCTAATGTGTGCTCAAGTTTGTACACGTCTCGACATAGCATTTGTTGTGGGAGTTTTGGGCAGATATTTGAGTAATCCTAGAATGGATCATTGGAAGACAGTCAAACGTGTTATGCGTTACATGCTCACTTATAGGAGGTCTGAGAATTTAGTTATCATTGGGTACTCTGACTCCGATTTTGCTGGATGTCTAGACAGTAGATACTCCACCTCTGGATATGTGTTTGTATTGGCTGGAGATGCTATCTCTTGGAAGTGTGTGAAATAGACGCTTATAGCTCCTTCAACCATGGTTGAGGAGTTCATGGCTTGTTTTGAAACATCAGACCATGACATATGGTTGCAGCATTTTGTCACTGACTTACGTGTGGTCGATGGTATTAAAAGACCATTGCGGATTTTATTGTGACAACTAGTCCATGGTTCTTTACTCCAACAACAATAGAAGTTCTACAAAGTCAAAATTTATTGACATAAATTTTATTGTTGTTAAAGAAAGTGTTCAAAATGGACAAGTTTTCGTAGAACATATAGGGACAAATTTTATGCTAGCTGATCTATGTCATTGAGTATATTAATATGGTGATCATCGTGGTCGAGTCACACTTAAATGTGATGAAAGTTGTGGTGGTTTCATAGTTGATATATGAGATGAACCAGAATGTATTAAGGAGAAGTCTAAACGTAAATAGCATACGGATGCACGTCTAAAGAACCTGTTATATAATTGTTTCAGGAAGATATGAAGCTCAAGTGGGAGATTGTTAGAAATTTATAATTTCTAATTAAGGTGTGCATCATATATTTGATACAATGATATCAACTATTTATTTCTGGGGTTACATTATAAGTTATCTAATTACTGACACCTCTTAGATTTCTAAAAGTTGATAACGGATATGGGTTTAATGGGTGGATACCCATCAGGTTAACCCATATGGGATAATGGGAACTCTATAAGTTAACACATAAGAAGGTTATGGTCCCTAATACACCAAATCAAATTTAGTTTTCTCCTCTTCCCATCAGAGTGAAAACGCAAGTCCCAAGAGGAATCAGATATTTGGTTGAGAAATGTCATCATACCACAAAACCTCTTTCAGAAATGTAGATCAAATGAGCACATTCAGGAACATGAATTCAGGTATGACACTGCATCCTTTGTTTCCTATATGTGTGAGAATCATGAGATTTAAGATCCTGAAATTAATATTTCACCAATCATAAAGAAATTCTCAACTATAGCTTGACTTGATAATAATTTTGTTTGGTGTAGTACTGTACATATAAGATATATTTCACAAAGTACATATTGTTTTTGTTTAGAATATTATTATAATTTTATGTCAATAGTAATGTATATTTTTTTAATCATGTTCAAGGTATCTTCGACCTTTTGAACGAGTAACTAAATTCTTATCGGAGCACCACAGTTGTTATTAGAAATTAAATGTTGATCTTTAACCTTGTATGAAACTTTAGAATCCCAATCACTAACTCCACATTAATATTTATTAATATATATCTTATTTCCGTTTTAAGGAAACAATTATATACTTTAAATGTTTTTTTATAGAATAAATTACATACATTTTAATCATAATTCAATTAACTAACTTTCTTATATCAAGTATGGGAATTATACAAATGCTGGTTTCATACATGTGACGAGGGTTTGGTTATGACCTAGGACCAAGTAGTATCTTGTGCCTCGTGTATGGTCCTCTCTTATTGATAAAAACGACACATTGTGGGGAATCATGTACCATAGAAACTGAAGGCTCTTTTTTCTCGTTACCCTACACAGATATAATAATTGGTGGGTGGCAATCCTGCTACAATATTAGTAAACACAACGTAGCCAACAGAAAAATATCCCAAGAGGGAAAATTAAACTTCAAATCTAGACATACACAAACCTATGTACCACACTTCAACATGACAGGTAGCCCATAAAACAATATGGAACATGTAAGAGCTTTTTCTACAAATTAAAACAAGAATTTTATTTTTGTCTCTATGTCTCCAAATGATAATATAATAATATATTATGGTTATAATTTTCACGATGATGAAGTCTGCTACGTATGGGGTTTATAAATCACTACTATGCATGTTTGATGCTAGTGTCAACGCTGTCAGTGATGGGGACTTGATGAGAAATTATATTATATTGTATATGCTGACTGTAATACAGAGTAAATCCAAAATTATAGTACTTTTCAAAATTGGCAAGAGGGCCATTGCTTTTGTGCTACATGACACTTTATTTTCTCTCAATGCCAGTAGGCCCATGGCCCCATTGTTTTCTATATATCTTTGCCCCAAGATTTGATTGTGTTATGGTGGGTGCAGAATTTTCATGGGCAAAGGCAAGGCTGAGAGTGATATTAAGGATTCATAGTATTGTGGATTTGTGGTTTTGGGCGCTACCACTTACTTAATATAATGAGGATATGACATTCTCTCCATTACTATAGAATTAAGATCTCTCTATTAATGGAGAAACATATACTTAAAAATAATAGAGGAAAATATAAATTTCAATTATACATTTACCCTTTTCATATATGAAATTTCACCTTTTTCATTAAAAACGAATATAAAAACATGTATTTGTCGGATACTAACTCTTAACTAGAATGTGAGGGAAGATATAAATTCATAATTTTTTTATCTATTTAATTCAAAAATAAATAAAAATTGGACACTTATAAATTTATAAGTATATTGCATGAGAGACAACCTTGTTTATGCGCCGAATAAAACCGCTAAGGATTAGTTTGGAAATTAGAATTTTGAGAGAAATGAAGGGAAATGGAAAGCTTGAGAGCCATGAAAATACATTTGTAAAATGACTCTCAAGTCTTCTATTTATTTTCCTCCCCTCCAAATTCTAACTCTCAAACTAACCCTAAGGGTATTGTGATAGATTCAAAATTGAATGTCCTAGTCAAGACTTAGCTCCAGGTAAGAAGAGTTCTACTTTTGATGTATGGCAAGGCTGCATGTCGTTTGAGGGAGAACTCAATGTATCATGTGTGAGAAAGATATCCAAACCTAGGCACTTCACCTAGTATATATGGTCTAAAGGACATTAAAGAGCTTTGACAATATGTTTTGTGCTTTTAACTTTGATTCCTTCCCTGAGTCTAGGTACTTTTTTGAGCAGACATTGTGTCATCAATTGTGCCCAGAATTGAACTCGGTGGAGTATGAACCGGGATTCTATGTCCCTAAAATTTCCTGTCTTAGTGTCTCCAAAATTTTATGTCTTCGTGTCTCTAACCAATCATATCACATTAAATAGTATAAAAATGTTATGTGTTAGAAATTTATAATTTCTAATTAAGGTGAGTATCATATATTTGATACAATGATATCAACTATTTATTTCCGGAGTTACATTATAAGTGAATAAATTACTGAGACCCCTTAGATTTCTAAAAGCTGATAACAGATATGGGCTAAATGGGTGGATACTCAGGTTAACTCATAAGGGATAATGAGAACCCTATAAGTTAATGCATAAGGAAGGTTATGGTCCTCAATACACCAAATCATAAATAGTTTTCACATCTCCCTATCAGAGAGAGAAAACAAAGGTCTCAAAATGAATTAAGGATTTGGTTGAGTAATCCTGGAATGCATCATTGGAAGGTAGTCAAACATGTTATGCGTTACTTGAAGAGAACAAAGGAGTACATGCTCACTTATCGGAGGTCTGAGAAACAAACGCTTATAACTCCTTCAACCATGGTTGCAGAGTTCATGGCTTGCTTTAAAACATCAGACCATGGCATATGGTTGCGTAATTTTGTCATTGGCTTACGTGTGGTCGATGGTATTGAAAGACCATTGAGGATTTATTAAGACAACAAGTCCACAGTTCTTTACTCCAACTACAATAAGAGTTTTACAAAGTCAAAATTCATTGACATAAAGTTTCTGGTTGTTAAAGAAAGTGTTCTATTAAATTTAATATGTTCTTATAAGTCCTACTCTATGTTTGAATGCAGGACATTAAACACTTGCAGTGCAGAACAAAATCAGGACACAAGGGAAGATGAAGCTAAGCACATGACAGAGCATGAGCATAACAATTTCCCCAACAATCTGATTCATCAAGGCCTCACCTATATAACTCAACATCACTCTCTGCTTGATTCCTCAATCAATAATCACAGTGTGATGATCACTCAATTCATCGAAGCCACTGATGAGAAATGCAAGCTTGAGTTATTGAGTGTTGGGCCAATCAAGGCCTTCATGGCCCAACCTTATAGTATCACAAAAATAGCAAGGCTTTGTATCTTGGCAGTTATATTAGTTAAACTGCTTCTATTTTTAGTTAGATATCTTTTCTGTTTTTTCCCGCCTTTTTAGGGTAGTTTTCTGTTTTTCTCTTTTCTTCTATATTTAAGAGAATGCTCTCTCTGTTTGTAACAATGAAGTGTAAATTCTGGTTGTTTTGATTCAATAAAAGAAGAAGGAGGTATTATTTTCTTGTATGTTCTTTTTTCAATTCTCAATAAGCTTTTCATCCTTAGTTCATCAATGGAAGGCAACTTTCTAAGATGTTCAAAATGGACAAGTTTCCATAGAACATATACGGACAAATTTTATGTTAGCTGATCCAATGACTAATGGTTTGGTACTTAAAGTCTTTCATGATCATGTTGCTCATATGGATGTTGTTCCTTATGGTACCTTAGTTCAATGAGAGTCTATATGTTTTATGTTTTGCTTTGGATATTATATATAGTTTTTATGCATAATAAAGTTTATGGTTTATTGTTTCATTTTGAATTGTGCATTATAACATTTGTGTTGCAATTAAAGACTTTGGATTGATTTCACTAATGAATAAAGAAGGATCAGTTGGAAATAAACATGTTTGAGATTACATTGCATGAAATTTCCATGTCACTCATCCATATTTGATCTATGTTATTGAGTATATTAATATGGTGATCATCGTGGTCGAGTCACACTTAAATATGATGAAAGTTACAGTGGTTCAATAGTTGATATATGAGATGAACCAGATTGTATTGAGGAGAAGTCTAAATATAAATAGCATACGGATGCAACACGCCTAAAGAACATGTGATATAATTGTTTCAAGAAGATATGAAGTCCAAGTGAGAGATTGTTAGAAATTTATAATTTTTAATTAAGGTGGACATCATATATTTTATACAATGATATCATCCATTTATTTCCGGGGTTACATTATAAGTGATTTAATTACTGGCACCCCTTAGATTTGATTTCTAAAAGCTGATAACATATATGAGCTTAATGGATGGATACCCATCAGGTTAACTCATAGGGGATAATGGGAACCCTATAAGTTAATGCATAAGGAAGGTTACGGTCCTCAATACACCAAATCACAAATAGTTTTCACCTCTCCTCATTAGAGAAAAACGAAGGTCCCAGAAGGAATTAAGGATTTGGTTGAAGAATACCATCATACGAGAACTCTCTCAAAAGATATATCAAAGGAGTAAATCAGATAACGTGGATTTAGGTATGACGTTGTATCCATGTTTTATGTAATGTGTGATAATCATGAGATTCAAGATCTTAAGATTGATATTTCACCAATTATTAAAAAATATCTAACAATTTTTATTTTTCTTTTTATGTAGGTGTTAACTTTCAATTAGTTCGAGACATGATAAAACATAAAAAGTGGGACAGCTGATCCCCAATTCGGTAGACACACGAATGTTTGACTTTGGGTTTTTGGGACGCCATTCTATAATCTTTATAGCAAGAACAAATTATCTCTTTCACTCATTTAATGCAATTACATTATAATATACGCGAATTAGAGATTTATGGTTTAATTAGAATAATATTGTGCCAATTGACTATTTTTCTTTGTGGTTTTTATTAAAATTCACTCGTTATTGTTTTTCTTGGAAAGTTTAAAGATTTTAGTTATTATGAAAAGTGATTGAGAACAGCCTCTGGAATCGAAAAAGGATCAACTATCAAAAGACAGCCTACCAAATCATAAAAATAAAACGAATCAAAATCAAAAGATGGTGGTTCAAACTAGGTGAGCAGGACCTGACCCTACTCACCCGACACGACTTGATTATGATTAGGTCTAGGACCGAGTTTGAGTTCTAAAAATAGACTCAATCAATATTTAGGATCGGGTAGGGACCAAACATAACCTGGCTCGTTTCATCCTATTGTCACTCGCTCATAATGTTTGTATGTGTTTATACTCAAATGTCTACAGAGTGATGATACCCTTTTTGGTCGAAAGTATCATTTATTCTTTAATTTTTTTCATAATATATACATGATTAATAATACATATATCACTTTTTATATCAAACTATATATTCATAATAATAAATAATATTAAGAAGTCTTTATCTAAAGAATAAATGATATTTAATCGGGTCTAGTTTAATAATACATATATCATTTCATATATCAAACTACATATTCATAATATTGAGTATGCATTATATTTAATCGGGTCTAGAGTCAGGTCGAGTTTAAAGGCTGACCCGGTTGCTATTTAGGATCGGTTAGCTTCAGGTCTATGTCCGGGTTCAAAAAAATGACCAAACCAATATTTAAAATCGGGTAAGGACAAGTCTTAACCTAGTTCAACCCGGCTCATGCTCACCCCTAGTTCAAACCCAAAATAGAATAAACATTTCAATATTTATTTTGAGAATGACAGTGTGAATGTGGTTTGGTGCATCCCCATGTTTTTTGTTGTTCATTAACTATGTAAGGTGATAGTTATTTAGATCCCCAGTTGCCAATTCTAACAACTCCATACACATATAGGAAGTGAACATAAATTATTATGTATGCCAAAATAATTTTATTCTTCTGTTCCCAACTAATCAAAATTAACTATGTGTAATGTTGTTAATTTAAAAATTGATTTAATATTTATTTGATATATGCAGTAAGGAATTAGACATAAGAAAATGATGTAGAAGATCTCAATTCATAGGAAATAGTCACCGGGTTGGACCCTGATAAAGCCCTGTTCATAACCTTACATGGCCCAAAACCAAAACTATGCCCAGTAACTAATAGCATTGTAAACAGCCCAAAGAATCGGGCCTATATTGGTGTTCACAAATCCAGATAGATAAAAACTATAACCCATAGGAAATCAATACACTTATAGAAGTAAAGATTATCAAAGTGATTTTTATATTCACAATTTTTTTATACATGCTAGGAATAGAACCTGCGATATCATCTTATGCTTAAAGAACACATTCATCTATAAATCGGTTTTGCATAACTCATTCCTAAACATATATTTCCATAGTCATCACTCTCCCCCACTCTCAAAATGGTTGAAGATCAATCACCAAAGCATGTGCTCAAAAATAGGACAAGATAAAAATGTCAAAATCAAACAAAAATAAAAGAAAATAACCTGAGGAGTTAATACATCCTTAATTTTTTTTTCAAAGAAATAAATTAAGCACTAGCATCTGAAAATATGTTACGTAAGGGCTGCACTAGAGAATTATTAGCAAAGGTGGAGTTATATTACAGTACAATGCTATAAGATATGTAACTTCATAAGCATCCTGGACAAAAAAAATGATGGAGCCGTAGAAACAGATGAGCAAAAGTAAAGACAGCGAAATTATGATTGCGGTAGGGTTGTTTGATTAATTCATGGATCAGGTTCAATTCAATTCAAAGCAACGGGAGTATTTTTCGTCGGTTCAATTAATCTAAGCAGCACCAAAAACGTATTATCCAAAATTGGTCTTTGGTTTAACCCATGGCGCGCTCATCTATTAATTGGTCTTTGTTACATAACTTCACATGGGTTAAAGTACTTTATGAGTCCAATATAATATCGACTAGGGTTATTTCAATAAGAAACAAGAGGATAATATCTATATATATTCAACTTAAAGAGTTATACAGAATATATCATTAACCATTTATTTGTATTAATTTTTCTGAAATATCAATAACAATTAATCATCAATAATAAATAATACAGTAATAATGTATTAAACTCATATTATCACTACATTTCTCCCTAAACAAACAAGTAGAATCTCATTAATATTGGACTGCTTTAATTTGTGTTAGATATTTTATGGAAAGTGAAGCGCACAATATCCTCAAAGTAGTAAAATTCGGTATCTTACTGGGATATCGTTCTCAAGGAGCAGAGTGGATTTATACTAATTTCTATAAGAATTAATTGAGCAATTATTTACACGAATTTGTTTAATAATGTGATAATGATTTTGTAACAATATTAAATTAAAATAAAATGTTAACTACGAATTTAAAAGAGTTGGGATCGAAATTCATCATCCTTCCCTTTTGACATCCATAGATTCAATTCCAAACAACTTCCGAAGTTTTGATGCACATTATTGATAATTCATTTACATTAATTCCTTGAGTATAAAATCCTTAGATAATCACTCAATTATCAATTCATTGACTAACTGAGTGATTAACTAGCATTAAAAACTATGTAAAAACAATTCATACATCATTATACATTCCTGAAATAATGATGTATGAAGGAAGATAATCCAAATTAGGTGTCAAATTTAACTTTTCAATTAAACTTAAACTCAAGAACAAGAATTCAGTAGCTAATTAAACTCATGCATTAAGAATGAGATAAACTTTCCAAAATCAAATAACAATTACATTAGAATTGAATCTAGAAGTACAAAGTAAGAAGATTACATTTCAAATCCCAACAACAAAGATCTAGTCACTCCTCCTCGCTAATACAACACTCTAATCATGAAAATATATAAGAAAATCTGATTTAGAGTCGTTCCCACGACTTCTATCTTCTTTCATTTGCTTAATAATTTTTAGAGTAAATTATAATGATACTCCTGGGTTTTAGCGAAATTACATAAACCACCCCTTATTTTTTTTACACCTGCACAAACCCCCTCATTTTTTATACTTTCATTACACCCTGAATGTAAAATAAGTGTAATATTTTAAACAAAAAATGTGATAAATGCAATTTAGTTAAACAAAACCTAATATATTGTGGAGACAAATCCAAATAATATATGAGTTAATACATATTTATCATTTTTGATTCGTTACTATATAGTATAAGAACGATTTAAACAATATCTCTTTGGAATTGTTGATGCATTTTGTAACCGAAAATAATAAAGATACATTGATTTGTATATTATTTGGATTAGTCTTTATAATATATCATGTTTTGTTTAACTTAATTACATTTATCATATTTTTTGTTTAAAAAATTACATTTATTTCTCATGCAGAGGTGGTTAGTATAATGAAAGTGTAAAATTATGGAGTTTTGTGTAAGTATAAAAAAGTGAGGGATGATTTATATAATTTCACTAAACTCAAGGGTGTTAGTGTAATTTACTCTAATTTTTAACAGGAGAAATCAATATATGCTTCCAAACTTAATTCTGGCATTTTTTTACATAAGAAGATACATGAGGAAAAGTACATTGCGCACTAAATCACGGATCATTGTTTCCCCCCTCTATAAACAGTTATAGGAATTCAGAATATCGCTAATAAGTAATAAGTGACAATGTATCTAATGTAAAAAGCACTGCATATTCAATATTCAATATTCAATATTCATAATTTCTTATTTTCTCCACAGTTTAAATGTATTTCTTAATGTCCTAATCAAGAATAGTTGGCCTTAAAAAAACACTACTCGTCCCAACCCATTTATTATTTTTATTTCTTTTTTTTACAAAATGAGGTGAAAAAAAGTAAGTGTTCAACTTAAGTGAATAACTATATAGGTGGTGAAAATTAAGTCTTTTTAAGATATCAACTCTACTAGTTTTACTACTGCACTTCAATTTATTTATTCTTAGAGATGGACAAAAATATTTGTTCCACTTACCCATAGAAATATTGACAAGAAGTGCAATTAATAATAGTTTATGGATAAGAACCTATATTCCATCTCATTGACACATGCACATTTATAATTTTATTTTTAATTAAACATTTTATAAATATTATATTTTTATTATCTTAAGAGTATATATCAATTATTTTATTATTATTTCATAATAAACTTTAATTATTAGACTATAATCATTAATTTATTATATAAATTGTCATCCCCATTTATTATTTCTCTGTGAGATTTCTTTTATCTCACATTTTACTTCTAAATAAAACAAAATGTAATTACTATAAATCATTAGAATCCTTTTCTTAATGAAGATATTTTTGACAGCTTTTATCTTAAGTTTTCTTAACCTTGGATATGGTTAAGAAAATATTTAATTTACTGAGATAAAATTTAAGGCATTTTATATTTATTCAACACTGATTAAAAAAACTTAGTTTAATTCTTAGAAGAAGGGGGCAAAAATATAAGGAGAATGATAACAAAATAGAGAATATTATTTTATCAATGAATATAATTTATAATAAAATATTATAGTATGATTCGATATAGCCGACTCCATTACTAAAATAAATACTTAGATTGATTATTGTTTAGAGAGAACACAAAATAAATGATGTAACTTGTTGCCTTAAAGTCACTTCAATTCCCCATCTTGGTGTACAAATTAGTTATAGGAATACAATTATTTTGTTTCAGTGAGTAGCCCCAAAAGAATAGAAGGATCAGATTGAAAGCAACTTAAAATAAGGTAGGGGCATGGGTGGACTTTTCCTTTATGAGTAAGAGGAGCAACATGTTGTAGTGAAAGGAACCATGGAGTAGGTCACTTTTGAGGTTACCCAAAACACCACATTTTGTAAATGAAAGTAAATGAAGATTCATTGATGCACCCAACACAAGCAAAGGAAAAATAAAGAAATATTATTTTAGGACTCTGGTTTTTCAAATGCATAAATAAATAAAGCAGTTGTAGAGTTCTTTGAATTTGCATTGGCCTTCAAAGTTCAAAGCCACACACCTAACCTGCCACCTCCAAAATAATTTTCAAGTCTTTGCCACCTCTTTTTTCATTCTCAAAAGAATCAAAAAGGCACTGTGTAGTGCGATACAAAAAAATATGAGCCAACCCCGTTGTTGTTTTTCTTCTCTTTTCAAGTTTTAAATGTGTCAAGAAGATAAAGGTGTTTTGCTTTGAGAATTAAACACAGGGTGGTTTGTAATGGAAAATTTACTTAGGAGGAAGTTTTTTATGCTGCTATTATTATTGTGGGTTTCTGTTTGTGCAGTCACAGGCTCAGTGACTTATGATCATAAAGCCATAGTTGTTAATGGGCAGAGAAAAATTTTGATCTCTGGGTCCATTCACTATCCAAGGAGCACACCCCAGGTACACCTTCTTCGCCCAATGCATGCTGCTTCAAGTTTTTTTTTATTTCTTCCAGTTTTTCAATTCTTCACGGAGAAATAGTTTCATGTAATACAGTTTTTTTTCTTCAGAATAGTCACGGGCTGACATTCTTTGATACCTTTTGTATTAAAAAAGTTGTCACTATTTTATTATTTTTATCTTGATTATTTTCCATATTTGTATTAGAGTCACAATAACTAAATTTGAGGATGACTAAATGTTCAATAGTTTGACTTCTGAGAGTGATTGTTGGGACTTGGGAGAGACAGTCGCGCATCCAAACAAAAAAATATTATATTCGTTTCTTGTATAATAAGAAAATATCATTAGTAATACCAAAAATAAATAAATTATCCAGTTGTTGACTGCCCAAGTAAACTGCCTCTTCTCTTTGTCTTAAACAGCTTCACTTAATCATGTTATCGGGATTATCCAAAGTTATTTATATATAATATTTACATTATTGATTGATTATATTTCCAATTGTGAATGCAGATGTGGCCAGACCTTATTCAAAAGGCCAAAGATGGAGGCCTAGATGTTATACAAACCTATGTCTTCTGGAATGGACACGAGCCATCTCCAGGTCAGTATTATTTCGAGGATAGATACGACTTGGTTAAGTTCATCAAGGTGGTGCAGCAAGCTGGCCTCTATGTTCATCTACGCATTGGTCCCTTCATATGTGCTGAATGGAACTTTGGGTAATCATTTTCATAATAATCAATCTTATATAATTATTCTATATAATAACAAGAGGATAATTATTATTCTTTATAACAAAAACTATAGTCAAAACTTAAAGGTCACATCACTCACATGCTCTGTTTACTATTCAGGGGATTTCCTATTTGGCTTAAGTATGTTCCTGGTATTGCTTTCAGAACAGATAACGACCCTTTCAAGGTTGGAACTTTTAATTTTGAACCTCCTAATAAATTTAATCAGTGCTAGATTATGAAATGAAATTAATTAATTTTCTAAATTATGTAGGCGGCAACGCAAAATTTTACTGAGAAGATTGTTAGCATGATGAAGGCAGAAAAATTGTTTCAGACTCAGGGAGGTCCAATAATTCTGTCTCAGGCAAGGAAATGATACTTAAATAAGATACATATATTTGTATATGCAATGCTAATAACATAATACTCTGTGACATTTGTTTTTATGTCTGCTAGATTCACGTGACTGTTTCTATGTAATATTAATGAATCTTATATCAATTCTGCTAGGTGTTAAATAAATTACTAAAATTCTGTTGGTAGCATATTTTATATTAGTATAATTTGTTCTCAGATTTAGACAAAAACCAAATACAATAAGGATGCTTAATTTAATAGTAACATTCATTTTTGCATTTGGATATGACAGATAGAGAACGAGTATGGACCAGTGGAGTGGGAAATTGGTGCGCCTGGGAAAGCTTATACTGCATGGGCTGCTAAAATGGCTGTAGGTCTAGACACTGGTGTCCCATGGGTTATGTGTAAGCAACAAGATGCTCCTGATCCTATTGTAAGCATCTTTTTCATAATGTCATGTCTCTCATCTATGCTGTTTTGTTTTCTCTCTTTGATTTGTATTTACTGACTGTGCAATAGATTGACACCTGCAATGGGTATTACTGTGAAAATTACACTCCAAACCAGAAATATAAACCCAAAATGTGGACAGAGAATTGGTCTGGCTGGTATGTCATGCAGTGATATAAATAAAGTATGCCTAAATTTCTTATCTGAATCTTGTATTTAGTTTTGTGTTTCCTGTTCTGTAGGTACACTGAGTTTGGTGGTGCAGTACCTCGTAGGCCAGCAGAAGACATGGCATTCTCGACTGCAAGATTCATACAAAATGGTGGCTCATTTGTTAACTACTATATGGTAGGTTGGTCTATTCCAATAATGATTTATTCATTGTCACTATTTCCCAAATTTTATGCACTATACATTGCATATTAGTAGAGTGGAAATCTTCATTTGAGTCTAATATGTCATTTTTTTGGGTCCAGTACCATGGAGGAACTAACTTTGGCCGGACATCCGGTGGCCTCTTCATTGCCACTAGTTATGATTATGATGCTCCACTTGACGAATATGGTATGCAAATAACATAGGGGTCAAATTTGATTACATCCTTTGGAGTGTGGAAGATGACATTCATACATTTAAATGCCTATAAAACATATAGAAGCCTTAGTAACATGTTAACTTTAGGCATTGCATGGGTGATGCTGAGTGAAAATATTTCCACATTAGTCTGAAGCTTGTTCCATTATATCAGGACTTCTAAATGAACCAAAATGGGGGCACTTGAGAGATTTGCACAAAGCAATCAAGCTATGTGAGCCAGCTTTAGTGTCTGTAGATCCAACTGTGACATGGCCTGGAAAAAACCTGGAGGTGAAGTCCCTAAGCTGGTTTATTAAGAAACCCAACAGGCTTCTGTGTTGAAAACTTATTTGATATTTATGTTAATATTTTCTTAGGTACATGTTTTCAAGACAGACTTTGGTGCTTGTGCTGCATTCCTTGCAAATTATGATACCAACTCTTCCGCGAATGTTACATTTGAAAATGGACAGTACGAGCTACCACCTTGGTCTATCAGCATTCTCCCTGACTGCAAAACTGCAGTCTACAACACTGCAATGGCAAGCAATACTGCTTTCTATGTTAACTATGTTGTGCTTTTTTATTATTCAATAATGAAATGTATGGCGAAATTATTTATGCAAAAATGTGAGTGTCACTGATATAATCATATTCAATTGTTTACCAATTTTTTGCAGCTTGGTTCCCAGAGCTCCCAGATGAAGATGACTGCTGTTAACAGTGAATTCACTTGGCAGTCATACAATGAAGAACCTGTGTCATCCAGTGCAGACGATTCCATCGCAGCAGATGCACTTTGGGAGCAGATTAATGTCACCCGAGACTCTACAGATTATTTGTGGTATATGACTGAGTAAGTATCTTTCAACTGATCATGTCTTGGACATCTAAACGACAAATAATTGAAATGTTCTTCTTGATACTTATTATATACACTCTCCATCTAATCAATATCCATATCACTTTCCTCAGTATCAGCATTGATCCTAATGAAGGTTTTATAAAGAATGGACAAAATCCTGTTCTTACAGCAATGTCAGCAGGCCATGCTCTTCATGTTTTCATTAATGGTCAACTTTCAGGTGAATAAAATTGTAACTTCTTTGGTTACTTTTTTGTTACAATGAACTCCAGTTTTACTTATCCATCTCCTGTATGAATCCAGGAACTGTGTACGGGAGTTTGGAGAATCCTAAATTAACATTTAGTAACAATGTTAAGCTGATGGTTGGAAATAACAAGATTTCGTTGCTTAGTGTTTCAGTGGGTCTCCCGGTTAGCTCTCTTGCATTTCTGATATCATATCTATGTGATTGCTGTAACATTTTTTACTATCATAATTTTTTTCGCATTTCTAATCTTATATTATGTTCAACAAATGTTAGAATGTTGGTCTGCACTTTGAAACATGGAATGTTGGGGTGTTAGGCCCTGTCACACTTGCTGGTCTAAATGAGGGGACCAGAGACCTGTCAAAACAGAAATGGTCATACAAGGTTTGTTAACTACTGTCTTGCTTAGTGGCAACATTGAAAGATTTTATAACAGCTTCTCTAGGCACTAAGAAAAATGTTTTGCATTATGTATGTTTTTAGCAGATTTTGGTGAATTTTTTTTCCAACAGAAACAAAAGAAGACATATTTTTTTTTGTTTTAGGCTCTTTTGCTTTCCTGAATAGCAGTAGTAAGAGATTTACACAATTGCATGTTCTTGGGCAGATTGGTCTGGAAGGTGAGGCCTTAAACCTTAACACTGAAAGTGGGAGTACCTCTGTTGAATGGGTAGAAGGATCATTACTGGCTGAAAAACAACCTTTGACATGGTACAAGGTAAGATTAAACTTTCATCATATGTGTCATTCTCATTTTTGTCATTTATAGTTATTGAACACCTGCATCTGGATATATTCTGAGTCATTTTATGCTCTGATGTTAATAGACAACTTTTAGCACACCAGAAGGCAATGATCCATTGGCTCTAGATATGATTAGCATGGGAAAGGGTCACGTATGGATAAATGGTTTGAGCATTGGACGGCATTGGCCTGCATATATAGCCCATGGCAAATGTTGGGATTGTAACTACGCTGGAACTTATACTGATAAAAAATGCAGGACAAATTGTGGAGAACCCTCTCAGAGATGGTAAGTGTTTGTTAAACAACTTAGTTTAGAACAGTGAAGGGTGTAATTTGAATACCATGAGTTCATGATACAACCTATTGTTGGGCAATGAACAGGTACCATGTTCCTCGGTCATGGTTGAAACCAAGTGGGAACTATCTGGTTGTGTTTGAAGAATTTGGAGGTGATCCTACTGGAATTTCTTTGGTGAAAAGAACAACAGCTAGTGTGTGTGCTGATATATATGAAGGGATGCCAACTCTGAAGAATCAGGAGATGCTACACTCTGGTAAACTTGTTAGACCAAAAGCTCATTTGTGGTGTCCAGAAGGTCAAAATATTTCAAAGATTGCATTTGCAAGTTATGGATTACCACAGGGAAGTTGTGGAAACTATAGAGAAGGAAGCTGTCATGCTCACAAATCATATCATGCTCCTGAAAAGGTATTCAGATTAAGACCATTTCATTTGATTTAATTCTGCCCCCACCTTAGTTATTATTGGCTTTATTCCAAGATAAATCCTAATATAATCATCAGCTAGAACCTCTTGGGTATCTTCTGATATATGCTTCTGTTTCAGCAGACAATTTCACTCAATTTTCTTGAAGGCCTCTTTTGGCTTACTTAAAAAGTGCCTGGTTTTCTAATGATTTACAAATTGTTACTTATTAACACTCACTACATTGTTTCTTTAGCTTGCTAAGCTCCTAAGGCAGCAAGAAATGAGAATTATTAGACAAATCATTTGGCTTTGAATAATGTGTAATGCATTATTTTTATCTTCTTATTTCTTCTGCTGCTAACTATCATTGTGGTATTTTCTTTTGGCAGAACTGCATTGGCAAGCAATCTTGCTTCGTAACGGTGGATTCTACAGTTTTTGGGGGAGATCCATGTCCAGGGACTGCAAAGAAGTTCTCAGTTGAGGCCTTATGCAGCTAGGAAGGACCTTTTGATGCAACAATTTACCATATAAATATACCAGGTTGAGTATAGGAAGTATTTGATTGTGAAGCCCAAAATGATGCTCATGCATTGCAGCACATGATAAATGAGGCACCATATAGATGAAAGGAATTGGTTGCAAGTGGTGGGTACATACTCAAGCTATTCAGCTGAATATTACTACACACATTACAGGGCTTGTAGCAATGAAGCATTGAACTCACACATTTCTATACAAGGAGAATTGGCCACACAAAAAGTGTTAGCCTACTACTCAATTATTTCTACCATAAACCAATTTCTTTCTTTGTTCTATTAGAATGTTTGTGTAAGAACTAATTGAAACTAATAAATAGTTTATTCATTATGTATTTGGAATAAGTATCTCATTCCATCATAATTGAATGTGATTATTCTACTATTATATTAGATTTTGGTTAAAAAGAAATATGTCAATTTGTGAAGACTGACTTTCAAGTTTTCAAGCGTATTTGGTGACCCAAAATAAGGGTTGCTTATTTTAGCAATCCACATAAGATTACTCCATCTATCATACCCAAAAAGTACTGAATCTTAGAGACCAAAAGGTTTTGCCTATTTATTCATTATTATTGTTAAGTCCTTGTAAACCACTATGCAATTGATTTTATTGCATATTGGCCTTCTAAGTTAACCAGATCATAGATTCATATTGGCCTTCTAACTTAATTATTAGCATAGGCCCACATTACACTACAGGCTTCAAAAAGCGGATTGCTCACACTTCTTCCTCCTCAACAAAACCATAAAAAGGAGGAAAAAGAAAAGATTCTAGTTCATAATGTATATTCTTTTTCCCAATATAATACTAATAGTAACATTGTTTGGATTATTGCTCATCAAAAAATCAGATTTCAAAAAGACTCTCTCTTTCTTCCAAATCTGTTTTATCATAGATATACCCTTGGGAGATAAACTCAATCATTTGTTCAACTGTGTTGAACCTTATTGATTCTAAAATTAGAGAAACATTGAACATAACTAAGTCTTTTATTAGAAAAAACCCAATATTAGTCTACAAAATGGATTAGACATATATATTCCACTCTCAAGAATTTAGTGCCCCACTACTTAATTGTGTTTCCTATTAATAAATAAAAATTCTTTTACCCATATCATAACCAAGGTCTTCCCAAAGCAATATTCCAAATTCTGAATGTGATAGCTTACTTAAATTTGTCATCTTCCTCACTGAATCGTTGCCATCATTAGCTCTCCAAAAATAAGGAAGAAAATCTTATTTAGAAAAGAGTGAAAGGGTTAGAATCATAGAGACCTCTTACTCATCTATCATTAAACTTTTAATCTAAGATTTGTAAAAAAAGGAAAAGCAGGATCATTATGATAAAGAATTTGATACGTGAAGTTAAAGAAATGTTAATTTGTTCAAAGTGTTAAAGGTGATGGAAATCATACTTTTGGAATTATTAAAGTACATCCAAGTAAATAAACATTAAAGCAATAAGCTATAGGGTTGAGTGATAAGTTATTGCGTTAACAATTTTAAGTTGCTGAATAAAGAAAAGGAAACATAGGGATTATTACAATATCCATGGCTAAAAGGATAAAATAAGAGACCCTTTATGTAATTCACATTCTTTATGTTATTTTTATGATAAGGTTTTATTTTGAATTGGTAAATAATTCAGATGTACTGAGTACATGGTAGGGTTAGGACTCAAATAATACTGAAGAAAAAAATTGGGCCGGCCAAGTAGATTGTACAATTAACCTTGATTGAAAGCAAACTAATGTGGTGCTTATAATTAACATAAAGAAGTAAGAATATAAAACCTTGTAATATAATGTTTCCAGTGTGCACGTGTCGTCTATTCAATGGTCCTACCAGTCATGTTAAATCAAATCAATGGACAAAACACTTAAATCATTAGGGTTAATTTTGGGTACAAAAGCTTGAGTAGTTTTGTGTGGTTTTCATAATCTCAAATTGAAATTAGATTCTCAATAATTATGATGCTATAATTTTAATAGGATAATTGAACATATCAACTTGATTTATACATGATACACTACGGACGGATATTGTGGGCAATAATAACCAAGGAGAGGTTACATTCTTTGTGGCATATTTTATGTAACTATATCTCATAATCAAATACCTATAACTCACTTTTACTTTGCTTATTTTTTTAGTATTGATACTTTTATTTTACTCACAAACTATTAATATCAAAAGAATTTCGAAATTGCCTTGGGTTGCAGTGAAATTTGACTGTTTTAGACATTGAAGTATAATTGTCTCATTTTAGTAGCGAACCACAAGTGATTCTCTCGTATCAATTCGTGGTTCTTTTATGAACTGGTTAGCTTTAAAGAACGAACCAAATTTTTAGTTATAGTTTAAGTAAAAGAAAAGAAGAATAATTGGTAATATACACTTACTTATATGAATAAGTTATGACAAACAATAATTTTTTTTATTCTTGGTCTTTCTCTTATAGTATTGATTCAAACCTCTAATAAGCAGCACTAGAAACGATTATACAAAAAACTATAGAAATCCTACTGAATATACCTCTAGTATACTAATATTTGATTGGATAATATTACGTACCTACCCGTATCAAATAGAAACATGTATTAGAGGAATATGGTTTAAGACTAACTTTACCAGGTTAAAAGTTTGGGAAGAAATATTAACTTATCACCACCTTGAACTCAAGATAAAAATACTGTCAAAGAAAAAAAATCAAACGTAAATTATTCGAATCACACTTTCAATTCTACAATATTAGAGTCACTTTCAGTAGTACTTGATTGGTTGATTTGACTACAGACAATCATGCATAGATATTTCTTGTATAATTTGTTATCATCAATCACCCAAACGGATAAAGCCATAAGCAAAATTAGTGACAGAATGACACACATAATTTATTCCATGTGATACGTTGCTGGTGTTTAATTTGTTATAAAATGATGAACTGTGGGCTGAATTGAGCATTTCACGTGAACACGATATCTAATATTTACCTAATGAGTTTAATATCCATAAGTTATCAATGCAAAAATTTATATATTAAAGTTAACGATTAAATATGAATGATATATTAATAAAAAAAAACATTTGAACCATAATATAAAACATTATTCCAGCATTGCGACAGAAATGTCTTTGTAACTTGGGCTACTATGTTGTAGCTGCTTGAGGACAGTCTTTTATCTATCCGAGGAAAGAAAAACAGTGTTGTTTTGCTTTGTATAGAAAAAATTGAGTTGTAACCCGATACCCATTGTTTGATTATGTATGTCTGGCATATCACCTATACACGTAGTCACATAGCACTAGACCGACAGGGATAGGACATTTTCATGAATTCAGACCAACCTAGACTGTGCACAAAAGATCACTGCAATCAGATTTCTATATGCATCTCTAATTCTGTCCCATTGTCAAGGACATTTTCATTACAGTTTCATTAGTGTTCCATTTAGCATATATGCTTAACACATGAGTCCCTTATTTGGGTTAGAATAAAAGGTGACTGGATAGTTTGTTGTGAGTGAAAAATATGTTATTCATTGAAATGTTGAGTTGGTTAAAAAATATACTTCAGGATTGATGATTTCACAAACAAAAATGCTTAGCAATAATGTATTAGCTAAGGTTAAAGATGCTCTAATATCCAACTTAATTCATGTGTCAAATACCTTGATAGAGAAAGTTTTCCTTTTGGTTACTGGTCTGATTGACTGGCTACTGTTCATGTAGGCTGAAGAGGTGTCACATAGGACCCCGGTGGGGATCAGTTGTCCTCATTCATATCTCAGCATCTTTATTATAATAACATAAATTAATATTTTTACATTATTCTCTTAAATTGGATTGGCTATGTATATGAGGACAAAATTTTCTTGTGACATAAGGTACTTCGTGACTCTATCTATTTTGATGTGATTCACGTATACACTTACTCAGCATCTTTATTGTCCCAAATAAATGAAATAATGCTTCCAAGTTTCCTGTTTCAGTAGAAGAATTTACCAGTCCTGTTCATTGGTAGGAGCTGGAGAACACAAATGGAGGTTGCATACAGAACTTTAGTTCTACATCATATTCTGAATATAAGTAAAAATCCCACTAGTTTGCTTGCTTAAAAGTATGATTTTAATTTATGATCATGATTGTTACATGTTTCTGCAATTGTGCATAATTACGAGAAAATGTGACAGATATAATCACAATAGTGTTACCCAAGATGAGCAAAATCATAGTTGTAGATTGCAATTAAAACCTTGTTTCTAAAATCTAATGACATATCAAATGAAATGAAAGAAAGAAACTATTGCCAAACAAGATGAAGAGAAGAAAGAAACAAGGGTGAAGATTGCTTTATACAGTACACATTAATGTCCCCATCCCACTTTTCATCTTGCCCTTCTAATTATATTTTTTGGTAGTGACCTACTACTTTCCTTGAAGAGAAACAAAGATGTTGAAGATGAAAATGAGACTAATATCATGGAAATTAATGTTCAAAAAATTGAAAATAGGTAAAAATAATAATAATACTAGGACTAGTTATAAATCCCAAGGCAGTGATAATGTTGAAGAAGCCTATTGGCTTCCCTAAGGCCACTGAAGTAAGCTCCATGAGTTGTAGAATAATGGGTTCTGTGAGTTGCTTCCCCAGCAAACAAAATTTGAAGTGGTGGTGAAGCTAAAGGCTTATCTTTTGGCAATGGTTCTGCCATTGCATCTAAATCATCTCCACTTGATCCCACTGCCACATAACTGTATGAGCCTAAAAATAAAGGATCTGTTCCCCATTTGGTCTTCAAAACTTTACTGAATTTCACTCCATATCCTTGAGAATTATCCTCAGCATTCACATTACCATTGGAAAATTTATGAGATAGAAAGCTTGAAAGTGTGGTTGAAACCCCTTGAATGATCTCTTCATCTTTGAGTGACTCAAGTGCTAGTGCTTCTTTACCAGCAAACCAAGATAGGAGGACACTGGAATTATTGTATATGGGACAAAGGGTAGCAGTTCTCCTCATCCACCAGGGTATTTTCTTGTGCCTCATCTCAGATTGAGGTGAATGAAAAACCATTTGCAAGGAAGGGAACCACCCTTCAGAGTGTTCATTTTTTCTTTCATGTGTTGGACTCAATTGCATAAATATCTTATTAACAACACCAAAACCAAGCCTTGAAATTGCGTCAGCCTTGAAAGATGGCAGAGGAGGATAGAACATACCTGAATCATCATGAATAGCAGCTTTTAGTACTCCTAGTGAAACTGTGATAATGACATGATCAGCTGACATAACTGAGCCATCATTGAAATGTAGCTTCACAGGCCTAGAACAGTAACCATTTTCCACATTCATTGGCTCATGGTTTTTTCTCTCAGGCTGCCATTCAATCTTTGTGACTTTTCTACCTAACTGAACTGTTCCAGGTGGTAGCACAGAAGCTAAAGACTCAATTATGCTCAAGTAGCCTTTAGCAATTGTGATTTCTTCACCTGGAAACATTTGGTACTCACTTTCTGCTCTATAATCTAGACTCAAAAGGTCACCAGCGGATGTATATGTCCTCTGAGCATTCTCATGCATTGCAAAGATTCCTTCTTCAAGCAACTTCTTGCTCCATTTCCCATACCCTTTGAGCTCCTCTTGCTTCTTTTCTAAACCTGAACTCCAGTAACCATCAAGGCCTTGTCTGAGAAAAGAACCAACACTGTTGCTGACTTGTTGGAAGCTTTAGCAGCCAGCTTATGATAATAACTGTAAAGTTCACTTTTTTCAGTGTCTGAAACTGAATCACTCAGCTTCATCCCTTGAGCATGATCCATGAGAGTATTGAAAAGCTTAGTAAAAGGGTCAACAATTGAAGGGTTTAGGATGAAGCCACCTTCAGCAATAGTAGTAGGCTCATCTAAGTTCCCATCCATGCACTCCCAAGGCTGGTCAGACTCCAATGAATGAATTTGTTGAGCAATTTTGTGAATTGGGCTGCCTCCAATTCCATGGATCCATGTAGCACCCATCTCTATCTTATCACCACAAAACTCTGAGGTGTTGATTCTACCACCAAGCCTTGTTCCACCTTCTACAACATACAACTCAAACATGTCTTTTGAGGCTGTTACAGTATGGAGCTTGTTAGCAGCAGTAAGACCTGCCATTCCTGCTCCAATTATCACAATCTTTGGTTTCTTGACCACCATTTTGTTGCTACCTAACTATCTTTGCTTGTGTTACTCTATCACAAAGGCAAGGTGAATAAAAAGCAATCAAAAGGGAGTAAAATCAAAATAGAGTGGTACAAAACAATACAAGTGGTGTAAACTGTGAAGGTGAGATTTGAGTAAATGACAATGAATTTATAACTGGTCTCTGCTAGTGTCACTAGATGGGACTCTTTTGTACCACTTGTTTTTGTACAATAAACAAGTGACTTTGTTATTTTGTTAAAATTCAAATGTTTATGTATAAGTTACATCCCAAAATAAATAAATTGAAAGTAACATAGCCTACAGGCAGCAATTACTAGGTTACAAAATCAACACTCAGCAGATAAAAAAATATAATCAGTTATGGGGCTTGACTTGCCTTTTCCTATAGTGACATCTTTTCACGCATTATAATTTTGTAACCCCTAATAAAGACGAGTCTACTTTTTTTTAGCCTCTATATAACTACAATTACTAGTAAAGTGGCTCAAACTTTAGTCTCACTTTGAAATTGCTATCTCGAAGGGTGATAGAGCCCATTCTTCATATATTCAGCCAACCCCCACTGCCACTACTGTCTAGGAGTTAAATAATAATTTGCAACATGACAAGAGGATTGAAAGAAAAACTACATGGAAAAACAAAAAAAAACACAAACAAAGGTTGATAGTGGTTTTCACGCCCCCTATACTCCTCCACATCGTTTGTCCTTATTGCAAAACAATGATCTGAAAGCAATTCCGGTGAGTGGTGAAATAGATTAGTTTTACATACTAAAACTAAAAAGTGGAGAAGAAGTAATTAATGACATAAACACAAATAATTTTGACCTTTTACAATATATTTGCCTGCTTTCTACCTTTGTTGAGTAAGAGACAAATGATCAAGACCCACATCTCACCACAATTTGACAGTGTGTGAAGTTATTTTAACCCCTTAAGTTCGTGGTAGACATATATCAAGAAGTTATTAATTAAAAAAATCGGCTAAAATAAGTGCCACAAGAAAAATCTCCATTCTCCCCTCTTTTACCGTCTTTGAGCGGAAAATGATGTTTGTTTTGCTTTCTTCGTGGAATACGTGAAAGGAAACAAATGAGACTCACAATTTCTACTTATGTCACTCTACGTGTTTTCTTTCTTTGACATTTCTATCATAAAACATCTATGTTTTCCACGTGATCCACATGCTACGGTTTCAACGTTGATGTCCAACATGTCTTTTATTAGGGTCCATTCGGTGTATTTCTTGGTTTCCAGATTTAAAAGCTTGTCAACCTTATAATTCCTAAGCAGCACTTCACTATACATTCACCACTTTTGACATACAACATCATCAATCACTGGTACAGACCATTGTTGCCACCAATTGATGAGGGCAATGGTGCAAATTACAGCCAAGACAAGGTGCTAGTGGTCATGGCGGCATACACATGGTGATGACAGCAATAGCGGTGACACTTCCTCAATGTGTGTGAAATTTTAATTCTTATAATGGGGTAAAGAATTAAAACCAGAAAAATATAATCTTAAAAAGAGCAATTTAACTGTTACCGTTACCACTATTAGTTCATCACAAATAGAGTAGGAACAGATCATGTGGTTTATTAAGATCCAACAATGTAACTTATATTGGACCTCCATATACATGACGTGTTTAACAAGCTAACTTCAGCATTTTAAAATGTCGATTTAGTTTTGAAAAGTTGAGCTATTGAAAAGGCCTATTTGACCCACTAACAAAATAGACATAAATGCACATTTTCAACCGCAGAGAAGTCAAGCTTAAAAACTACCATAGCAATTCATAATCTTGATCATCACACCACCAAACACTGTCAGTGATAGATTAACAACACAAGTTTCACTGATATTAAACTATTACGTCTATGATAATTTTTCATTTAAAGCTGCTTAGCAAAATTGCATCTAGTTCGATATTCAATGGTTAGACATAAACGCCAGAAGCAAGTAGGAGGAACAAAGATCCAAAACCCTGCGAAGGAGATGGACACATGAGCATAAGTTTACAATATCATACCAGTTCCATGCCAACCAAGGACTGAAGAGAGCTAGAGGAAAAATAAACACTACATACCAAGAAGACTGATGCTACTGCTGCAGTTATCAGCTCTTGAGCAAGGGAACGGGTTTTCCGGGAAGTGGTTGCTTCATAACTGTAAATGACACATCCATTTGTTTGAAAGAATAAAGAGGAATTAAGATAGAATGATAATTTATCAGCTGAGCATTCATAGCTCATGAAACTCGAGCATACAGGAATACAGAAAAACTTATGATATCATTAACACTGCAGTGATCATCCGCATGACTAATACATCCAAAAATCACAAGCCGAAGTCCATGCTGAACAATTACCTATCAGTCTATCACCAATACATCACTAGACCAAAAATAACATTTTGATAGAATATAGCTTATTGACTCAATCAGAAAACTCAGCTAGCTTATGGGAGTCTACTTCAAGTAACTTTCCAAAAGCTATAAGTTCTTCCAATGATTCATGTATTGTTTTTCCCCTTTTAGTTTTTAAGGAAATAACAGTGTTTACCCCAAAGGCCCGAAAGCAATATAATTTACATGTTATTGGCAACAAAAATGCTTTGGAATAGATAGTATGGGATTTTTTAGAAGTCCTGGATCTGCCCTATGGACTTGCACTCTTTCTTACCAACTAGACTTGCACTCTCCCCTTCCATTTCATACTCAAATCTCGACTTTATACTCGATCCCTCCTACTTAGAGCACGATACACGAAAATGATCACATTTTCTGATAACCTCCACAACACATGGGCGACCCTGATAAGTGATAACCATCAACCTTGCACCAAAACTACTACAAGTACTCTCACACTCTCACTACTTAATAGCTATTGAAAGATAGTCAATTGGCCTTAAACTAAATTGAATAGTCAAGTTTATAAGACCAGAACGCTATATCCCTTAGGTTAAGTCAAATTCGTATGAATATTAATAAATCTTAAATGATTTGGAAGGTAATTTCAATTATTGATACAAATCATTAGAAATTGAGATCGAAGAGTTCTTACATGAAGAAAAAGGCAGTTAGGGCGAGACCGATAGCGAGCGTGAAGACGGAGAGGGTCGGGTACCACGCATCGGGCACAGGACTGCTGATCGGTTTCGAAGCCTTCAACACCAATAAATACAACAATATCAGAGAAATGAGTAATTGAAAATCTTACAAATGAAATTGAATTGGAATTTTGAAGTGATAGAGGTTCACCATGAGAGAATGTTGATAGATCACAAGGGAAGATCTTGCACCTTCAGAACTTCAATTGCTGCAAAATGTGAATCGCCACGGTGATTCTACTCTATAAATATAAACTCGCTGAAAAATGTAAATCTACACCAGATGCAATAATTATAGGCCCAACTTGCAAGGCCCAAATTTATTTTGTTTTGCTCAGACTACTATAGTACTATTCCTAAATTCCATTCACACATGAATATGATTGGGATGACCCAAATGGTTTTGGGTATTGTTTAAATCTCACCCGACACCTTTTGAATCTGATAACACATATGGAAATGTCTATGTATATGTGGATGATAGTCAACATGTGAGCGAGTAAATATTATTAGAACATTGTGAAAATAACAATTTTTAACGCAAATTAAAAAGGCATTGTTTTGAATGGTTCAATTCTAGTAATTTTATTTGCAATACTATGCCACTCGATTTATTTATTTTTTATCCTTTGCATCTTATAGAAATTCTAACACCCTGACATTTTCTTATTTTTGGATGGATGTGTATAATTATGGGGCTAATGCACTCACTTCATATCTCATGAGTTAGTTGTTAATTAAATTTTCTAATTCGATTATATTGTGAAAATAATGTGGAAGCATAAAATGAATATTGTGAATTTTTCTCTTTATTTGATCAATGCATAAAACCTTATTTATAGTATATGAATGAGTAACAAACTTACATAACCAAACTAATTAACAAACTAATAAAACATATGTGTAAGATGTGTAAAATGTATAAAATGTGTAAAATATATGTAAGATGTGTAAAATGTATAAAATGTGTAAAATAACCAAACTTATAATACATGAATGAGTAACAAACTTACATAACCAAACTAATTAACAAACTAATAAAACATATGTATAAGATGTGTAAAATGTATAAAATGTGTAAAATATGTAAAATAGGTAAAATGTGGTATTGATTAAAGAAAAAACAAACTTCGAGTTATCGTTAAAGCATAAGATTTCGTCAAAATCAATCAAACTCCAATTACATACTCATACTTTCGGACCATAGAAGTACACAACCCAGTCAAACGTAATGTGAGAAAATAAAAATGCCACTTCTAACGGAAAAATAAATGTATTTCAAAAACTTTGGAAATCGAAAGAAAATTTTCTTGCATGTTCATCACTCAAATTTTATGAAAATAATAGGAGTTCAACATTAGGTTACATAAAAAATGCAATATGGTATTTAAGTCATAGTTCACCCATAAGATAGACTAGTCTTTTGAGTTGAGCTTTCTATATGTGTTTAAGTCATAACAATTGATATTTTTTTATTGAGAATTGTATTACGAAAAGGGTTATCTATAGATTGAACGGAGACATATTACTGAATACTGATAAGTGAGTGAAACCGCCAAAAGATCAAGGATTATCATTGTGTTAGTATCGATAGAGTGAAAGTCATCGTGGAAATCGACCATTAAAGGGGCAACAATATTAAGAGTCTCACAATGGGTAACATAGTAAAGTTAATATAGTAATTAAGTTATGAGATTCACTCACTTAATAGATTAGTCTTTTAAGTTGGAATTTCCACATGTAGTTGTTTTTTTGGTTTCCCACAGGTATCCTTATACTGGAGGCAATCCTGTCCGAACCGGGAACATCCACAGGTACATGGAGCTAACTCTTCCAGCAAAGATTTTTTAATCCACAAGACTCGAATCCGAGACATTGCTTAAGGAGAATCAAACATATACCACTTGAACCAACGTCCGTTAGTATTTCCACATGTAGTATGCCAAAGCCAAATGTGAGTTAGCCTCTAAATGAAACAACCCAAATCCTTATGCAAGTAGAGGACTATAACCACAAAAATAATTATACTTTCTCTCCCTCCACTTTTATACACTTCTTGATTCATCAAGAAGCTTTCTTTTCATGGCTCTTAATACATTTTAACATAGTATCAGAACATAATTATCTTCTGATAGCTTCCGCTTATGATTCCATGAAGGATTTCATGAAAAACTTCAACAATCAAGAACATGGTGGTGCTCTCTTTTTCATCTCAATGACTTTCATTAGTGTTATCTTGCTTCTAATATGTGACAATGCTACATGTGGTAAGACTATCTTGATTTCTTTGATTGCTCAAGCGTTGTTCTTTAGCATCCAATGTTTCTTTTCAACATATGGCTCTAAATTCTTCATTATTAACTTCTTCATCGACCTTCAAATTCAGATCAAAGGAGTTTGTTTTTGGTCTAGCATTCTTTTCAAGCGCATAAGCTAACTTCTTCATATCCTTAAGCTCTTCAAGAATGGAGTACCATGACCAATTTATCCTATACAAGATTATATCATTTTCTTATTCTTCATAATTTATCCCTCTTTCTTATTCATTATAGAAACATCTCATTAGGATCAAGATTCTGATTCATTCTCTCTCTCTTTAATCATCAATGGTTGGTTCGCTTCTGTTAAGCTCAGATATAACTTCTGTCATATATGGTTAAGCATTGGATGAGTAGCTTCTGTCTAGAATGGTTAAGTAAAGATATAGCTTCTACTATGGATGGTTAAACGTTTGAGGATATAGCTTTTGTCTTGGGTGGTTAAGCGTTGTTATTACTTCAAATCAAGCTTCAAATCAATTCCAAGTTGGAGAGTAAAAATTTTCACTCACCAGCTTGAGGGGGATATTAAGGATATATGATATGTTATTTTGGAAGATGATAGTTGGTTAGAAAGTTAGGAATTGGCAAGTTAGGTTTATGTTAGTTACTTACTTTACAAGTTTTCTTTTCTCTTGTATAAATAATTCATATTGACTCACTTCTTATTCAATCAATTCAATTCATGCAATGAGAATATTATCAATCTTTGTTTCTCATTCTTTTTTTTTAAGCTTTCTTTTATACATTTTTTGATTCATCAAAAAAAAATTTTTCATAACTTTTACCACATTTTAACAGACTGCAACTTGTACTGTACCTAATATGTACTCTGAAACACTAAAAAAAAGCAGGTTAACATTTCTAAAGTCTAAAAAACACCACCCAGAAATAAATAAATAAAAAAGAGGTTCAGGTCATACCAACTAGACCACGTGTGAACTTAGTCTTTGTTAATCAGGATTGAACTGACATGTTTATCTCTCCATTGGATATTTTAAATATCGAAGTTTAAAAAAGTATCTAACAAATTTTTTATTACGTTAGAATAAAATATTATTAGTTTAAACTTTAATAAAATTGCCGGAAATTAAACCTTTTTATCCAACCACTATTAGGATTACAACGATTTTCCATACGAGCTTGCTTTTTTGCACTATAATGTTATTAGAGCAGCAAACACACATGAAAGTGATTTTCATCACTAAGATGTACTTAAAAATATAAAATAATATTTTTAAAACCAATTCAAACAAATCTAAAATAAAAGCCCATGCCGCTGCTGGTGATTCATTATTTATTCTCTCATAATTGAAGTAAACATTCAAAAAAATATTCTCATCCATTACTATGAAAGCAAATAACTAAGAAATTAACCGGTACAAGGTTTTGTTGTCATATATTGTATAAGATTAAAGTCAATATCACCCTAAGAAATACTCTTCAGTCTTCACTAGAAAAACATGCAATCACTAAGAAACTAAAAATTTGTGTGACACCGGTGCATAGGATTTCTTTAGAAAATTAATGTAAATATGAAAGCGTATGACTCGAACGAATGGATGTAGTGTGGTCAATAAATAAGACAAACTGATGTACAGTGTATAGTATGAGCAAATAAAATTTAAAAAATAAGCATGAGCAAATAAAATTTAAAAAATAAACACGAGCATATAAAATATATAAAAAAAATAAGCATGAGCATGCATCACACCGGTGATTGCGTACGTCACATGCTTGATGACTAGCAAAAAATAGTTTTGAGGGTGGAGACATTTTGTTGCTTGATTTTTTTTCCCGGAGACTTCCATATATTTTTTATACTTTTGACTCATTCAACACATTTAAGTTTAATTTCAGATTTTCAAGTATCAAATTGATATGTATAAAATGAATTTAGTGATCAAAATGACCTTAACTTAATGTTACTAGAAATGTCTAATATAAATATTAGGCTTATTAATATGCATATTACTCCTCTCCGTACCAAATCAAGTTTATTAAAAGGTAATAATATGAATAGTAGTACTAAATTTTTACTTGCAATGCAGTTACCAGAAATGTTGACATGCATTTTGATTTTCTTTGTTATTTAATAGAACTACTGATATATGTATGCCATGGTCAAAGAATTGTGTGTGTAAATTAATAATTGAGCTTAAGTTTGGTGAGACACAACTTTACCAGACTAATAGTAATTATTTTGTTAACTAATTGAGTTTGACTGAAGTGCAGTGTGAACTCGTGGAATATGTAGCTACTAAAGAAAACGACAAAAGAAAGCTGTTGAACAAAGTAAACGTCAACATAATTTACAACAGAAAGGCTCATAGACACCTTCCACGCCTGTCATTAATATAATGTGTGTCATTTATATAATTATATCAATATATTATTGTATTAATTTTTAAATTAATACGATTATATATGATGTTCCATAATACATGGAAAATTATAGATATATCTTATAAAACCTAGTTTCATTAGCACATAAATAAATGAAGGTTATAGGAGTGACTCTTGTTATTTAAAATCTTAGTTATAGAGCCACTTTTAAAGCACCGATCATCTCTCACCATTACTAGAGTAATTACTAAGGAAACAATGTACGAGGCAATATCAAGTGCAATAGCCAAGTGGTTAACACCCTCTTCTCTTTTCATCTTCCTCAATCTTGTCATCGTTACTATATTTATCATCTCTCGTTTCATTGCACCTAAAACGCAAATTCACCACCCACCTCAATTTCTTCGCTCAACTTCTTTACTAGACCGAGTCAGGTCCTTTAATTATCAGTACTCACCCGCAGTTGAACAAACCGAGTCCACTCACCCACAACTTGTTCGAGTACCCTCCCTGTTGGAACGAGTCAAGTCCTTCGACTTCAACCTCTACAAATATCAACAACCACACCCACAAACCGAGCATGTCCAAACGGAACCTGAACATCGAACCCAAGACCTGGATAGTAACCTCACTAACCTGCAAGAACCGCAACTGACTCGAGCTCCATCGTTCTTGCAGCGCCTTCAGTCTATAAAAGTATCGCGTTTGTACAAATCGGAGTCGATACATGGAGAGAAAGAATCCGAGCCCGAAACGGTGGAGCAGTGGATGCCGGCGACGGCGAGGAGAGAGAAAACGAGGTTGAGAGAGGAGGAAGAAGGGGTGGACGCAAAGGCAGATGATTTTATAAAAAGGTTTAAGAAACAACTGAGGTTGCAGAGGGTTGACTCCTTTCTTCGTTACAGAGATATGCTCGAATGAATTAAGCTGGTATATTGATTGTAGTAATGAAGAACGAGACTTAATAGAATTTGGGAAAGATTAAAAGCTTCTTCATAAGTTTATCAATAATAATCAATGAGTGTGCGTGTCCTCAAATTTCTGTCAACTAATGTTTCAGTATAAATCTTATCCTCGCTAATCATTTATCATAGCCTCCTTTCTAACCTATCCAATTAATAATCCTCTCTTAATGAGAATTTTTTTAATAAATCATGGGTGTCGATTCTTTTAACAGTGTATTATCAATCTAAATATTTATACATATATCTTTAATATACATTTGGGTGTTCTTATCTTTTAATCGATGAACAAATTAAGTGGAGAGTGGTATATGTTTGCCATGTTCATATAGTAACAGATCAGATTTTTCAACTCAATATATTTGGATTCTCCAGCTCATTATCATTCTAATGTAAGTATTTAAGTTTTTTTTAATTCATTGCTAGGTTCAAACTTAATTGAATTATACCAGGTTCAAATTCCAATATGGAGTTTTGTTGCATGGCATGGTAATTTAATTAACGAAAGCAAGTATATTTCTTTTTGCGAAATTTCAATCTTTCACTAAAAGTATGGTAACTACATACTTTTGAAAGTAGAAACCCACACACAGCACATCTCACATGCATGTAATTAAGGTCTTTATATCTATTTAACGGTTAAAATATTCATACCTGAACTTGATCATGTCTATATGATATAACTCATCTATGGATAAACGAAAGATGTGTGGATAAGATTATATAATAAATCAGAAAATTTTAAAAAAAATACATAGAAAAATGCACAAGCCAACAAGAAGAAACAAGACACGGAAAAGGAAAATGAATTGAGAGAGCGAGAGGTAATGGAAAAGAATGGGATATGAAAGATGAAATGGAAATGAGGTGAGAGAGAAGAAGGGCATTTTGGATTTTTGCAATAAAAACATTGGTCTTAACCCCATATAATTGTATCCCAAACTGTAGAAATAATTGTACAGAGAAAAATTATGAAAGTTTGGACTTTGGAGGTCGAAGTAATTGGGCTCGAGGTGGGAACCGAACGCATTTATTTGAAAGTTTGGAACTACATTTTGGGCTGGCATGCATTTGTTGGAGCGAATGGTGCGTTAAATGTTGATGAAGTTAATCATGAAAAAGAAGTAAAAATATATGGAGATGCGGGGTATCGATCCCCGTACCTCTCGCATGCTAAGCGAGCGCTCTACCATCTGAGCTACATCCCCATGCTGGTGTAAGATTTATTTAAGTATCTACGTATTCAATTTAGTTTCATATGTTTGTGAAAAGAGAGATGATACACCCTCCAAAAATTTCAACTTAAAGTTTACTCTAATGGAAACCATGGAAAGGATTGCATCCTTTTATATTTCCTAGAAAATGAGTGCATCTATTCTTTTATTCAACACTTAATTTATTTCGTATTAAAAGGATATTTAGATTTAAGTTTGCAAAAAAATGTAACTTTGCTCATATAAAAATAAATTATGTTATATTAATATCTAAATCCTTATCAAATCATAATGGTTGTAACTTGTTTTGTATCAATCACACTACTCATGTGATATAAAAGAAAGAAAAAATAAAAAGACTAGACTTTAGTATAATGTTCATTTTAATTCCTAAATTTTGATGACGTAGAATTGGGTTTTGAATTCTGACTTAAAAATACAAATTTATTTTTCATCATTCATAAATTTGATATCCATAATTGGAAGAGATAAAAACATCATTTTAATCTAAATGAAAAGTTACCCTTCATTTAATTTAATGCATATTATATACATTAATTAATATATTTTTACTTACTTTATATTGTTCCCAATAAACTTCAGCACGAACTACCTACACGATCATGGGGAATGATATGAATTCCACACATCGAAGGAAAAAATAAGTTTGCCAAGTGATTTCAACCCTGAAAAATTGCTTGCTTTATATCCAAATAAAATTGAAATATATTAGAAGCATTTGGATTAACAACCATGGGAAGGAAGAGTAAGAGTGAAAAACTTCTCTCAGTTAATAGAGAACAAAGTACTCTAAAAAACTATAGAAAAAAAAAGATACAATGATATTTGTGTCAATTTTTATAATGAAATTTCAATATAAGTAAAATATAAAAGAACTTTCCTCTACCGTAATGAAAAAAGTCTTGTTTGAGGAAGAAGTACACAATAAGTTATACATATTTATGGTACTTGTGCTATTCTCTTCATCATAAAAGAGTAAATCTCAAGAGTAAATACTTATTGTCTCATGTGTATCACATTCACTTTTATTGACTGGTTGAAAATATATAGTTTATCAATTTAATTACAAGTTGTTTTAATCAATCAAATCAATAAAAAAGTGACACCTAATTGTGATACGTGTAAGGGAGAAAGTATTAATCGAACAATTACACGGAATCTAATATCTTCAATTTTAGTCTGGCATTGAACAAGTAAAATCCGGAAGAAAATCATTTTATGGAAACGTGAAAAGTAATTTTATTTCCGCTCCCATTGCTTGACTCTTCCTTGATATATTACATGTTGCAATATACGCTTACCTACAAAATCTTAGCCTGAAGAAAATCTTGAATCAAATCTCCCTCAGTTCCTATTGACATCAACCTTTGATGAATCAGAATGAGAAAAGTTGATTCCAATACAGTTTGATGAATCAAAAGTACTCATCAAATCCCACCAACAAAATTTTAAGAGGGTAAATGATATACACTAGCATTTGTGTTCACTTGATATGATTGGTTGAAAAATATATTTAAATTAAAATTTTAATAATTAATTATTTTATAATCAATTATATGATAGGGCTTCAACCATAAATTTAAAACCCATACGTATTTCAGTTAGACCAGTTTGGCTTAAGATTACACATAAATTATTCTAGTTATTTTTAGGTTATTAGTAATTGTTCTTAACTTCTCTGTCGTAAAATCTGGCTAAGTGTATGGTCTGAATTACTTGTCAGTTATAGTTTTATGTCTATATATTATATACAATAAATTGGAAATAATATGAAAATATTTCTCAGAATTTACTTACTTTCTTTATTTGCACTTATACTCTTATTTTAAGTAAATGAGGAGAGCTCAACCAAAATACTAGTCTATTAAGTGAGAGAGTCTCATGGCTTAAATACCATATTGAATTTTACCATTCTACTCAATGTGAGACTTATAACATTATATCAATCAAAAAGATAAATTAAGTGATATTCTGTTCAACCTCTCATACAAAATCTTAATGCTTAATGCATCAAAAAGATAAAAATATGCTTAATGCATCAAATTAAACAAGTCTTATTATCTTTCCAAATAAAAAAAAGCAAAAAAAGCATATTCTGTTCAACCTCTCATACAAAATCTTAACATGACGAGAATCCGATCTCACGTCTCCCTCAATACCCATTGACATTAATCTTCAATGAACAAGGAAACCTGGTTGCAATATAGTTTGATCAATGGGATGTCCTCATATCCCACAAACAAATTTTTGACTACATGTTGCTTAAGTTCTTATTGATCATAGATTGGTTCACCGACTATTTACGAGTTTGTTTTTGGAACGAAAAATAATAAAAAAGAAGTTTGGAAACCATCTTATGAGTATATTTGATGACTCTAAAGCCTACTCTTTTCGGTTAAAAACAAATTGCTAATAAAACCTTATAAGCTCCCTTACGTACACCATTTTAGTATGAAAGAAAATCTGGTCTGGTGCCTACTTCAGTTACCCCCATTTACACACAAGAAATAGTAAAGGAAGACTTGGAAATGAAATCCGATTTCTTGCTCTGTGAGCAAATTCATGACGTTGAAGAGATTTTTTTCAAATTTAGCAACATATCATACACTGTATGGGCTCTTAATATCGTAGTATGTAAAAGTCATGAAATTCAAATATTCTTGATGTCCTAATAAATACAAATTTTAATTTACAACTGGGGTCATAGTATTAGGTTGAAAGTTCTAGATTTTCCAATAAGATTTGTGATTTGATATAGATTGTAATTAAGAAATTTGAGGTTTTAATCAGATACAGATACTGACTATAAAATATGAGATTTTGATATTTCTTCAGTTGAATATAATTATTATTCTAGTAATGTCTGATGTTTAAATATTCAATTAATCATCTTATTAGCTTCGAATTTGACATAAATGTCTCTGTTTATTCAATTCCTGTCACATTACTAAAACCCAATAGAAGATAATAAACTCCATTACTAAAACCCAATACCGGTTACATTTTCATGTCTCAGTCCAATAAAAAAGTGATACTTAATTAAAATGAAAAATTTCTAAAATATAAAATAACATATTTATCTTACTTGAAGAAAACTCATTGGCTAGTAACACGAAAACACACTCATTTTGAAACATGTGATCC
Organism: Lupinus angustifolius; assembly: GCF_001865875.1. NCBI lineage: Eukaryota > Viridiplantae > Streptophyta > Magnoliopsida > Fabales > Fabaceae > Lupinus > Lupinus angustifolius. Next base: position 16,744,417 of record NC_032020.1, on the reverse strand, counting down.
CCATTTGGTCATATGTATTGATGATTGAATGTGAATCATTTGTCCCCAAATATTCCCATCCTCTGTGTCAAGCCCACCAAAACTCATTAAATAAGATAAAAAAGTTATTTTTTGTTTTTATTATTTTCCTTTCTAAGTATGTATTAATTTACAATTGGATTATGAAGACATAGAAAGTTGACATGACAGGTGATCCTAGGATTACACACTCAATTTGCAATAATCCTGCCAAATGTGGAGCAAAATCAAACATCTGCATTCAGATGTCGTCTAATTCATTTGCATGGCCGTGTTTTTATTATTTCCCCTGTTTTCAGTTGCAAAAAGCACATTTTGTCCAACATCATGGTATGGTTAAAGGGAGGATTATTTGATCTTTATGGCTCTAATAAATGGTGTGGTCTTTGAGGAAGTATTGTAAATTATGTTATCTTGTTAGTTTTGTATTCAGGTTTGGAGTAAACCCAGTCCTCCCTTAATAAAAGTCTTTTGTTTGCTGATATGAAAAATAAATCAAATAGCTGCAACTGTTTATTAATAGTTAACAGTTTGTATAGTCCTAATGTGGTGTTTTATATGCCTCCATCATTCGAATAATGATCACATGTCCCAAATTTTCTTTATCTAAACCAATTAAATTCCATCAAGTAATATAGAAATATTATTTTATGTTTTTATGATTTTAATTAGGTAACACTCTTTAATTAGATTGGAACATCGTTCAAAAAAAAAATATGATAGGGGATTTCCATTCCCATTCGGATGAGAACACTTGTTCCAACTTGTTGTCCCCAACCTTGTCCCGCCCAATAAAAAGGTGACAAATTATTTAAAATTTTTTTCTCACTAGTAAAAAATATTTATTCATAAGTGACTTTTCCTTCCTCTTGCATGTCTAATATTTGATTGGGCAGGACATGGCTGTAGACACAAGTTGTGAGATGTAGACAACAGACACCAATAACCTTCTCAAATTGTTGGCCAACCAGACATAAAATTTGAAGGGTGGTTGTCCCAAGCAGAAGTTTAGTTCATCAATCCATGAAAAAATCCCACTAGTCTGTTTGGATATGAGATAGCAAATAACCACAGACACTGCTCAAAAGTTAAACTCTTTTTAAGTATAACTTTCTTAATCAAATTGCTAGCAGTTGGCAACAGCTAGCTGACGGTTCTTAAGGATCAAAGATATTTAAAATTAATTAAGCTATATAGATGTTATGACTTAAAATATATGAAGATAGCTCATTCCAAAAGATGAAAATCTCATTGTTTGACATCAATGTCAAAAACACATAACAAGTAAACTTGACTCATGGCTTAAATAATCCAACTCAACTTCATGGGAAACTCGTGTTTGTTCTCAAATTTAGAAGCCAATCCACAGTTACCAAGGACCTAGAGGCATAGAAGTTTCAGTAGAAGATAATTATACTATCCTAGTTTTTTCATTCATTTTGGTTCAGAACATGTAAGATCATTTATTAATTCAATTCTTCAAATACAATTCAACTGTATTTAATTATATTTCATTTACCCACATATATACGTGATGAAGTGTAAAGGCTAGGCCTTAGACTGGAGTAAGGTTGTACAAAATCTTCATGAATGTTACTTCACGTTGCAGAACAAAGAAAAATAAGCAAAACAATAAATAATATCCAGTGGAAGGAGGATTAATATAAAACTTGAATTTAATTGGGGATTTCACAACAAAAAAAAGAGTTTAATTAAAAAGCAATAGGATTATTAAAAAAGAGTCGAGGAACCTTATATATACGTACAAAGTGTTTATGGAGATACACTCGCAGCATTGATGGGTTTATAATTTTTGTCTATTAAATTTGACAAGAATATATGATTGAGCATGTGTGCACAGTGAACATTTTTCTAATCATTTTTTCTATCAGAACTGACAACGATTTATATGTCAGAAATGTTCTTCAGTTGCAGGGAATATTGTGCGAAACTGATTTAGACCTGTATATAAAATTAACAAACCTCATAGAGTACTAGAATTATTTGTCTTGACAAATTATCTGTTGACGTTGGCAAATTGTCACACGTAACACCGTCCATTAAAATATATGAAGTCTCCTCCACTATTAAACAACCTAGAAAAAATAAATTTGCAATCTTCAAACATTTGACCATAATTTTTATATCCCGCCCAAGGATTAATTAATGTTACAATTGGCAAGGAAAATAGAAATGAAAGAAAAATCCAATTTTCTGCCCCAAAACGTGCAAATGAAAAAAAGGAAATTTAGAGATCCAAGGTTACAACTTACAAAAGAGTACAAATCAAAGAAGCATACACAAAAGTAGACAACGACGTCGTTACATACGCCAAAAAATTCTCAACCTCATCCTCTGTACTGTCCTATATATACGTACGTAACTACCCCATTAAGAGTTGAGTCACATAAACATAAACAAAAACAAAAACTCTCGTTATCAATTCAAAGCAAATAGTGCATTGCCAAATTAATTCAGCTTCTCTCATTATTCAATTCATTACCAATGGCAATATATTTTGTACTTTCAAAAGTTACAATTGTTCTATGGCTAACCATCATGATGGTCATAGGAGCACGATCATCAGAGCCATGGTCACCACTCCAAGCTCCCAAAGAACTAGTCGATAAGCTTAGTCGTGACCCTTTACTCATATCACTAGCCTCAACCGATTTTGGCCACATAATTCACGAAAACCCATTTGCAATTTTTGCTCCATCTTCTATCAATGACATCTCAAATTTAATAAAATTCTCAAATTCTCTTCCTTTCCCTTTCACTATAGCGGCCAGAGGGCAAGCCCACTCCCTTCAAGGACAATCCATGACTAATAATGGAATTGTGGTGAACATGACTGAGCTAAACCGGTTCAAAAATGGGGTTGGGATAGTAGTATCAGAAGATAAGAGTTCATTAGGTTATTATGCTGATGTGGGTGGTGAACAAATATGGATTGATGTGTTGCATGCAACACTTGAACGTGGACTTACACCACTCTCTTGGACTGACTATTTGTTCTTATCGGTTGGTGGAACACTCTCTAATGCTGGAATTAGTGGTCAATCCTTTCGATTTGGTCCTCAAATTTCCAATGTTCATGAGTTGGATGTTGTTACAGGTATCATTACTCTATTGTCTATTTGACTCTCTACCTATGTTAAAAGTTTTGATTATATGTAAGTTTTGTTGTTATATTAAGTCAACCAATTAATAAACAATATAATTTAGAATAAAATTACAATATTAGAATATTTTAACAATAAATAAAAACAACTACTTTGATAAAGATTATGCCCCGAACCATATCCTAAATTAATTAAAAAATTAAATATTCATTATGTTTTAGTTTTTACATCAATATCATTGATCCAATCTTTAGTTTGAGATACAGTTTGGGACAACAGATTGCACACTTACCCATAAAATATCAATTAATTTTCTCCACCATTTATTTAATATTTACTAAGAAAATTATGGATTTGTGATAATTATGCAACTTATGTATGAATAGATTGTATTTCTGTACATAGCATATTTTTGGTGAATCTTTTTTTACAAAACATTAATAATTTGTTGTAGGTCATAAAACTTATATATATATATATATATAAGTTTTTATTGAAAATCCTTCTTCTGACGTATACATTTAAAAATGGGGTAAAATTATTGACTCTTATTGGCCCTCTCAAATGTTTATTTGTCAGTTTAATTCGTCAATGATAAGTTAGTGAAATTAAAAATTAAAAAATGGTGCGTCAATAATTAAGGAGTGTCAATTGATAATTTGTATATCAAGTTTTATATGTAGATGTGTACATGCTGGCAGGTCATAGGAGATATGCATTTTGTGTTTTCATGAATAGACAAATTCGAGCAAAAAAAATATCAACAGTTTGAAAAATAGATATAGACTTTATTCAAAGTCTATCCTAGGTTAACCTATTTCAATTCCTATCTAAAGTTTAAAATATTGTGAATATATCCCTAAGAGACTATATGTACCGGAACACTACGATGATATTGAGTTTAGTTTTTGTATATTATCATTTTATAATTGATTATATTATTAATGTATCATCTATTACTAATGTATATTACTTTCATAAAAATTTCAATAATTATTAACATATAAATGATAAATTAACCATGCAAAAATACAATACATTGTGCAAAGTTATTTTATGAAGGAAAATTTGATGAAGGATTATACGAAATCAGATCAAATTCATTGTATTTGGTCATTAAGCTATTGGTGATATTTAAGTAACATCATATCTTCACAGAAGATTTCATATTACATTTTTATGAAGTGAAAATTGACTATATCTTTAAAATTTGATCAAGAGGAAGGCTCATGTACAGGCAACTTATATGATTGTTAGTTGTTTGGTTCAAAATCTAATAATGACCTAGTTGAGGTTTATTAATTCAAACTTTAATATGATGTAAGTGAAAGTATTTATACATATTCAATATATCTTGTATAAATTTGTGTTCCAAAAAGAACACAAATTAACTGCTCTTATATTGAGTTAGCACCCCTTATACTTTTTTAAACATTTTGTTTATAAAAAAAAAATTCTTTATATTTTATAAGTATAATATTTTGTACTAACAGTATTAAAATTTATATACTGTCAGTTATTATGAATAATTTATTTATATTACTTTTTTAAATAATCAATATAATGTAATGGTATACATTTAATCTTATACTAAGAGCTTGACTTTGAGGACAGGGGCGGGTGGGGACTACAGTTTTGAGTTTTGACTAACTCTAAGTCTCTAACCATCTATGACAAAAGAATGAATGTCCTTTGCTTTTGTTTCGTCCCTGATAGGAGTAATATTAATTTGAACAAAACATGTGTGTTTTTGTGTAATTTTATACTTGTTGAAACATGTACGCATATGTATACTATGTACGTATCAAAAACATCTTTTAGATATAACAACAAAATGGATGTACTATATAAGTATATATACATATTAGATAACTACAAGATAAACGACACCAAATGACTTTTGGAGATGATTTCATCAATATGGTAATTAGTTTGAGTATTAAATCTATACACTAACAGTGTAAAGATATACACATAGTCAATATATCATCAACCATTTATTTGAATTAGTTTATCATCTATACAGTCAATATATGGATGATACAGTGATAATATAAAAAACTCTTACACTATCAATATATACATCTTTTTCTCAATTAGTTTATGGTCGGTTCTTTAATAATTATCTTGATAGGAAATTTTATATTTTATAGCCATTGAAATTACTTGAATAAAAACTAATTTTTTCCCCAACAAGAAAAATATATAATTATAATAAATGTAACTATCACGTGACTTCATCGCATATTATGAAGATTCCATATCAATGATTACATCATATGAAAGAAAGACCGCGACATTAACTATATATACTACACCCCTTTATTATCTTATTATTATTCGACCGGCATGGAAGGTATTGCCCTAATCAATAATTTATATCTTGCAATATCTTAGTCTTAAAAATGAGTTAACCAACAAATTGTTAATTAGCACGCAGTCATGCCTATCTTTCTACTATCAAATCAATATATATATATACTTTTTGTTCGGTAGATTTAAATTATCAATTCCAAAGAAAGTCAATTAGGAAAATTAAATACACTTTAATATAAATTGCAGAAGACAACACTTAAAATCTCCTGCATTCGATTTTTGCCAATTGGTGCTGGATATGCTATTCAATGTGTTATTACATAATTAGGGACGTGGTACGACAATTGAGAATTGATATTCTAATGGTGTTGATATATAAATGGTGGGAATGAATGTGAATAAAGTTTTTTAATGAGAAAATAATTAATGTTTAAGCGAATCTAGCATGCATTTGACCATTTAACGTTACCCTTGGATGTTGGAATAAAACTCAAATGCGAATAAGAAAATAGTATGCCTAACAATCAAATATTACTGGAAAAAATGTTATTGTGCTCGAATTTAATCAAGAAACACTCTTTTTACTGCTTGTATGGTGCATTTTTAATGATCTTATATGATGCATTAATTATTAGGAATTGCGCACAGTTAATACATTACTTTTTAATCTGTATTACTCCCGTACACGTTTGTATTTGACTTCTACAGGGAAAGGAGATCTGGTAACCTGTTCTAAAGAGAAAAACTCAGATTTATTTTACGCCGTTCTTGGAGGATTAGGTCAATTTGGGATTATAACCAGAGCAAGAATAGCTCTAGGGCCTGCACCCACAAGGGCAAGTATCATCTTTTTTTTAGTCCAAAATTCAATTGCAAAAAAAAATACTTATAAAAAATCATGATGTAGTTCCTCTATATATATATATATGTCAAACTAGCAAAAATGTTCACAAGAGATAATTTATGTTCACTATTATCCTCAATTAAGAAAATAGCTTGCTTAATTGCTTGCAGGTCAAGTATCTCCGTTTAATTTACAACAACTTTTCTGCTTTTATTGAAGACCAAGAACATTTAATCTCATTGGTAGGACTTAACGAAAGTAATGCACCAGATTATTTAGAAGGTTTGCTTCTGCTAAATCAGCGGCCATTGGACATTTCCTTTTATCCAGAACATGATCAGCCTCGTGTAACTTCCCTGGTAACCCAATTTGGCATATTATACGTCATAGAGCTTGTGAAGTATTATGACAACAATACTCAAGAACACATTGATGAGGTAATTAATTAACATAACTATATTTTTTCTTTATATTTGTTAGGGATCAATTTATCTATGAAATTTTTAACTTAGTTATGTATCTTGTTGTTTAATTTATTGTATAGGATGTTAAACTTTTGGTGAAGGGCTTAAAGTTTGTTCCTACGTTTATGTTCCAAAAAGATGTGACGTACGAGGAGTTTCTAAATAGAGTTCACCCCGATGAGCTTAATCTTAGGTCACAGGGACTTTGGGATGTTCCTCATCCTTGGTTGAATCTCTTTGTTCCAAGATCACGAATTTTAGATTTCGATGAAGGTGTGTTCAAGGGTATCATACTTAAGCAAAATATTACTGCAGGAGTTGTGCTAGTTTACCCCATGAATCGGTCGAAGTAAGTTCAACTATAAGTTTATATTATTAAATTATTATTGGAAGATATTAAGTGGTTTTAAACTATGATTATGCAAACAATAAATAATAAGTGTGGTGGTTCCTCGTGCATGAATTCATAGGTGGAATGATAAGATGTCAGCAGTTACACCCAATGAAGATGTTTTCTACGTCGTGTCTCTTCTGCATACAGCTGCAACACTTGATCAATTGGAGATATTTAAGGCTCAAAATCAACAGATATTACAGTTCTGTGAGGATGCTAGTATTGGAGTCAAACAATATCTTCCTCAAAACAAAACACGAGAACAATGGGTAGAACAGTTTGGCCCCAAATGGAAATCATTTGAACAAAGAAAAGTTCAATTTGATCCCAATAGATTATTGTCTCCTGGACAAGGGATTTTCAATTAACCAATTAATATGCAAGCTTTAGTTCACTTTTCACTGTCTTTTTATTTAATCTTAATTCAGTAGTTTACCAGTATATATTTCAATGTCTATATATTCTGTAACGCATGTAATAATTGTACTATATATTTATGTTCAAATAATAAATTACAGCTTTGAATCGTGTAAGATATTGTTATATATTTTCTATCTTCACTATATACACATATTTCAATAATGTCATCAAAGCACCAAAGGAATATCAAATGAAATGATGTCAAAATTTGGATATACATGAAACATACTTACATGAAACATACTCCTTGTAAAGTGATAATTCGAATTGACTTGATACTTTAGAGATAGGTAAACGTTTGGGCTCATCTCAATGGGTCAGTCCAAATAACCCAGTATCAAATGTGAGTTTGGTTCTAAAAATTAAAGTGTATAATCTTATTTTAGTTCTACTTAGTTTGACACGAAAACTTAAGGGGATAACTGTCCAAATAACCCAATATATGATCTTTAAATACTGGTCCTAGAAATGATGAACTAAAACCAAATTAAATTCAAGTATCTAATTTATAAAATTAATGTAAAAATCCTTAATTTTAGTTAAATTAAAATGAAATGTCTCCCAACACTTCAGTCATAGATGGAAAAACTCATAAATGAATTTATTATATATGTCTAACAGTTTAAGATATAAAGTAAAGCAAAAAACAAAACAAAAAAACAGCTGGACCATAGATAAATTTTTAATGATAATAGGCTTTTTCGTCTATTTTGAGGAGACTGTCCAAGACTGTCTAAGCCTAAAGATATGCTTTTTGAGTACGTTTCTTTTTCTTATTTTTTCTAGAAAATGTCATAAAGTGATTGATGCCTTAGCTCACGTGCACGTAGCTAGTAGTTTAAGAGAAATGTATTGGATTGAGGATATGCCCTTTGAGGTGGCCTCTTTGGTTCAATCTAATGTAGTTGCTGCTTCAGAATTCTGCAACTCTACTCTTTCAAAAAAATGGTTGCAATTGGAGTAAAACACATGCCCAATAATCCTCATGGTTTAAGGATACCAAGTTATATCATTTCATTAACTTTAGAAATGTAGAGAATAAAAGTAAAAAGTAAAAGATAGTGATGGTTTTTGTTAAGTTTGGCATTGCATATAGCTAGGTATGGTAGCTTAGTTAACCCTCATGTGAAAAAAGGACCAGTTTGACAAATGAAGCCTCGTGTTAGAAGAAATCAAAAGCAGTGTGATCTTGGAGAATCGATTTGTGATCTTGGCCAATTTATTTAGCAACACGTATAAAGTTAGAGTGGTCCAAATTCCAAACCAGCTAGATCAAAAAAAAATTCCTTGTGAAAATTTAATTATGTCATAGATGTTAATGCATTTTCATTCCCTTTTTTATTTGAAATGTTTGAAGTATATGCATTTCAGGTCCACACTACAAGAGCGTTGCTTTCAAAAACCAGACATTCTAAAACATATATCGACACTCCTGCAAACAAAATAGTAAGCGAGTCCCACAATATATCAATTAATGTATGATATATGACAGCATTAGATTTGTATCTGTCTTCATTCATGCATGTGAATCATCTTTCGAATCTCTGGAGATCATTGCCATTAAGATCCTCGTGCAATATTTTCTATCCCATGATAACCAAATATATGATCCACTACAAGATAATTATTACACTTTGAAAAACTAGGAATAATTAGCTGAAATCAAAAATGTGATGTGATTCTTCAACTTTAATAATGAGACTTTGTTTGGGGAGAGAAAAATGTTGAAAAAGATTGTAATTCAAGAGAAAATATTATTACTTATATATGGAGAGAGGTGGGTGATATGAAAGAAACAGCAGAAAAGCATTTTGCCTCTCACTCGTGCAAGGGGAACTATGATAAAAGGGTAACTATGAAAAATTTAATGGTCGAAAAATAATAACAAAAGCTTTAGATATTTTAAATTTGTATACTAAGTTAAGTGCAGCAAGAATTGTATATTTTATGTTTTTTCCCAATGACAAGGGAATTAAAAAAATAGGAGTGCATTTCTAGAACACTCACATTTCATATTGCATAACAATATCAATTAAATTGATCCTAAGGAACCTAACATAGATCCTATGAAATTTATTAGATAAGATATTTATGGACAAAATATATCATCACTTTGGATGTGAATGGGGATCAGCTGTCCACTTTTTGATGTCTCATTGTATCCCAATCCAATGAAAATTTGACACATACTTAAAAAGAAAATTAAAAAATAAATAAAATAACATTTTTATGTAATTTGGTGATATGTGATTGGCTTGGGACATGGGGACAAGAAACTTTTGCGACAGAGGATCTTGGTTCCTTTGGATGTCTATCTAGTTTGTTTGTATTTGGTGTATTTGGGTAGCTAGAAACAAAATTATCTTTGAGAAGTCATCTATGAATTTGGATGAGGTAATGTTTTCTATTCATCTTCAGTCATGGACCTTGATATCAGCTAGATTCCCTTCCTTTTCTTTGTCTTTCTCGGTCTGGGTTTTTAACTCATATTCCATAGGGTTTATATTTTTTAAAGTATGTTTGGATTCATGGATAAAATAAACTATTTCAAAAATTGAATTTTTTTATAATGAATTACAACATTATCAGTTTTATGTTTGCTTATATGAGATTAAAAATATTTATTTAGTTTAGATTATATGTATGAAAACATTATTACATGGTGAAATATGAAGAAAAAAAGTATCGAACTATTTATTTAGATGCGTAATATTTGTTTGACATATAGATATGAGTAAAAATGGTAATAGAGTGGGGTAGGTTGGTATTCTAAAGCATGAAGGGTACCTACTTATTTGATATATGTCATTTTTTAAATCCAACTCGGCATTGCTTGGTCTTAAAGCCAACAAATTAGCTTCTATATGATATTTTAGGACTAAAAGGTTGTATTTTCATATGAGAAAAATAATTTCTAAAGGAACCGTTAAAAATATCGATTTTTATATTTTTACCATTTTCTCTTATGTATTTTTTTATCAACAGACTACCAATTATATTTGTCATTTTCTCTATCTTTTTTCAAGAACAAAAAATGTAAGACAGAGTTTCTTTAAAATGCTTATGTATGTTTATATTCTTTTCATGCAATAAAGTCGTGTGAAACATATGACACCAGAAAATCTATTCCCTATGTAATCTGTTTATAAATCTGTCATGTCAATTCGTAATCCTAAAAGATCTGATGCTCGATACTACAAAGGAAATTTCATCCATCACATGTCGTTACAAAGTACAAATTAAAGGGCAATGCCAGGAGCTTTACTAGGAATTGACAATACACATCTCAAATGTTATTTTAAAACATTTTTAGAGACTGTCCCAGATTATCTTATTTATCTTAGAATGAATAAGTATTGAAATATTACATATTTGATTTAGAGAAAAAAAAATGTATCTATCTATGTAATATGAGTTTTATACATTGTCGTTGCATGAATTATTTATTATTCATGTTTAATTATAGTTAACTTTTCAGTAAAACTAATAAAAATCAACAGTAAATAATGTATTGAATGTATATAAATCTTTACACTAACAGTATATAAATATTACACTCTTTTTATTTAAATTATGGGTAGACAAACACATTATTGTCCTACCTGTCAAAACGGTAGTTATATATTGCATAAAATTTAAATTATTATAATTTAGCTTCCAAAAACACATTTTTCTACAATATTGAGATGCCAACATTTTTAAATAAATTCTATAACATTGGTAAAAGTGCTTAAACAAATGATGGTTGATTTTGGAAAATTACATATAAGGTCTATAAATGCTTCAATTTCCACTTATAGTTTTACATATTTAAGTTTTTTTATGTGTTAAGTTTTACGCATATCCATATAACAAAATCGAAGTACTCATAGCACAGTGGAATAGAATAGAAATTTTGGGCTGGATTATCTGAGTTCACTGTTGAAATGTGAGTGTTATGATTTATAAAATGTGAGGTATAAATATGCATTTTATGATTTATAATTTTTATTTAAAAATAATTTAAAATTTTGATACTTAAATCATTTCGATCTAATATTGGATCCTCTAGTATCCGAATATTAACTCTTTTCAAAATTGGGGTGCAGATTGTTTTTGTTTCGTTGGTTGTTGGACCACGTGATCTGGGTTGTTTTGGGGGCCTGATTGGCTTGGATCCCCATAAAGATCTCCAATATCTGGTTTCTTTGTTTCGTTCCCTCTATTAGCATTGATTATGCGAAAAGCCGAAAACTATTTGACACTGAAATGAACCCAAAAAATAAAAAAGAACAAGTAAAATTGATATCAACTTCCACTTTGGGAAAAAACAGACCCTTGTAATTGTCTTTGTTGTATATACAATTTTGAAGATATATATTTGTTTGATTATAATTTTTGTGTTAGGTACATGATTATGGTTTTACTAGATTCTTTAATACAAGGATTAATCAGAATACAAGAAAAAGTAAGTCAAGGACATGAACTTAGTAATATAAAAAGGTTGAAATATGTTTTTGTCCTAATGTTTTGGTGAATTTTAATTTTAATCCTCTATGATGATGTGGTTAATAATTAATGTGACATATGTACGTCATGCTAATTAATGAAGATGCTAATTATTGCATTGACATATTATGGATGAAGACTAAACCAAAACTATTAACTGAAAATTTGGGAAAATATTTAAAGACTAAAATCTAAATGGTATGTATTTGTATGGATTTAAAATAATTTTAACTCTGAAAAATATAAAAAGTTGGAGTAATGATGAGGACGTTGGACCTGTTATTTATGAAATGTTAAAAAGGTTGAAGTTCAAATTTTCCATAAAATATAACTCAATGAGAAGGAAGAGTAACCAAAACTATTCCATACTCTTGGCAATGGTGGATCCATTTCTGCCACCATTTATTTATAAAAAAAAAACGATAAATTTAAATAGCAATGTAAGAAATATTCCCACCCCATAAAAAGGAACGTACCCTCTTAAATTGTAATTTGAACTACTACCTTATATCTCTTTAATTGATAATTAAAAAATAAATGATAAATTTACCCCAAATTCGTACACTATTCCTTTTAAATATTGCAAGCAAACCGGTGTTGATTATAGAATCTTAGTGATCAAATGTAAGACAATTAAAACGGAATTAATACTAAATTAGTTGGTACCAAAACATATCAATTAATTGATTCAAGCAAAAATTAATTAAAACATCAATTATTTATGTCATATGATTGATTAATAAAAAACAGGTGGGATAGCAAAAAGCCTCTTCACAATTGATAGATTATTGGGTTCTTAAATTATAATGTCGTAGGTTAAATTAATATTGCATGTATAAAAATGATTTATTACTAAATTAAAATTGATCACTCCAATGATCATTTAAAGGAGATTATTTATCTACTGGGAAACATACAAAAAAGTCAAATAATTCAATGCCACAATATATATTTGCATTCAGATTTAATTGAATATAATTTATTTATTTTGCATTTATGATTACAATTGAGAATTCTATATTAACATCAATTATTACATAATTTTATTAAATTGCTATGCGGAATTTTGTAAATGATTATTATCCGAATTATATACAATTATATATGAACATATATTACATATGACATCTATATATAAGCTATTAAAATAATTAATAATTAATTATAAACAAATATTCAAATTGTTATTCAGCTTTACTATACAAATGAAAAATGCTGGAACTAATGTAAAGTGTCTTTGAATATGCAAGTCTTTATAACTCTTATATTTTGACTCATATTCACAATTTTTGTATAAGAGTTTAAATTATTATTTTTTTTCAGGGGTTAAAATGTTACAGAAGAAATTTTTTAGGGCAAAATTGAATAGTCACTCTAATGTTAATATAGTTTAATCTATAATTTAAATTGTAAGGTCTTCAACTATCTCTATTACAATTAACTTTGTCCATTATCTGAACATTAATATTTCAATTTAGCGATTATAAAAAAAACAATTTATTTTATGCTCTTTTAAAGATATTTATTATACCATTGTGATAACGTTCTGTTTATCGAACGTGAAAAGGAAACCGTGCATTTTGTATGTATTTTGCAAACGGTGGAAAATGTGCATGCATGAGAGAAACAAAGGCTGGTGGCTTTTGGTTCCAATTTTCGTATAGGTTTCTACTCATATAAAAAACCCGAAACAGAAGTTATCTCATTTATTGTCATATAGAATATAATACACTTTATGGTTATATATCACATCTTTCTACCTTTTGTTCGTGTGATATAATCTATCCATTTCATTCACTAATTTGTCTTACGAAGTAAAGGGATATTAACTTGTAAATTTCATTCATTTTTTGAGGAAAGTGACCAGTCAATGATGCTACAGGGAAAAGATACAAGTTAGATTTTTTACAAGACAACAATCTTATTTATGAGATGAATCTAGACACATACCTTAGCTTGTGACAAACCCAACCCTCAAGTTACATGTTAGATTAACTGTGCCAAAATCTTAGATATGATGAATTGACAATATAAAATAAAGTGCGGGTAGTTTACTCATATATAAATAATTAAAGTGATAAGTTTTTTCATATTATTTTACTCTTTTTACTCACTTGTATGTAGAAGTTAAATAAAAAATGCATATTAACTTTGCAAAAGTAAAAAATAAAATTAATTTATATAATTCTTTTAATTTGAATACATTTTATAAAATTGTTAGCATATTTAAATAAATTTATTCCGAACTTAAAAAGTTTCTGTTAAAATATATAACTATTAGAGAATATTTTAACCTTTATTTTTTCAAAATTGAATATAATTACCTTTGGTTTACAATTTACTCCAACGTATTCCACAATTTGTGATTAAGAAGATGAATCTTTTGATAGAAACGTGTTATCTCTAATTGCTTTAGGACATTTGTATCAACATTTTTTATAACTAAAATATTAGGATTTGGCAACTATTGACGTATTTGACGAATATACATTTATTTACTGTGTTAACAAACGCGTTTATAGTTGCTACTAAACCCTTAACCTTTTTAAATTATTTCCCCCATTGATTAGTCATGCATGGAACACATGTAATCGTCAAAGATTACACTCTTCAATAGGAATATTACTAAAATATGGTTCAAAGATATGTTCGTTGAACACCCTTAATTTGTTGTTATTCAAATTTGTGTGCACTTCCAATCAAAGTCTTTGTTTAATACCTGAGATCACATATTTGTCTTGGTCAGTTTTGTTTAATTTAGTTAGTAGTAAATCACAAAAAAAAAAACACAATTAGATACATACTTTTTTTTTTTTTTGAATACACCATATATTTTTCTTACCTTTTTCTAGTATGGAATAACGGGGTTTGGTCGTGGATTTTGAGATGGAGAAGGAACTTATTCTCTTGGGAGATGAAGAATTTTGAAAAACTCCTTAGACAACTCCATGGAATTGTGCCTAAACAACACTCTGATGACTCTTGGAATTGGATTCATGATACGAATGAAAAATACTCGGTTAGGAATGCTTATCAAACTCTACAAAAAGTGGATGGAAGTTGTGGTCTTGCCTTCTTCAAAAGACTATGGGCTTGTAATGCTCCGGCAAAGATAAAATGTCTAGTGTGGAAAATTGTCTTGGATGAGTTACCAACTAGAGTGAACCTTTCTCGTAGAAGTGGACTAATTGCTCACGACACCTTTCTTTGCTCTCTTTGTGGTAAGGTGGAGGAATCTACTAGTCATTTGTTCTTCTCTTGTCTGTATCTTATCTTGTTTGGCAACAACTCTATTCTTGCTTTGGGTTATCCTCCATTATTCACTATGACATCATGTCTTCTTGTGCAATCCATGAAAGTGCTCTATGGTTGGAGAATAAGAAACAAAAATGGTGGATGACAGTTTGGTTTGTCACAATTTGGACTATTTGGTACATTAGGAACAAAACTATTTTTGATAATAAGATGTTCCAAATAGATGAGGTGATGGAGCTTACTTTTATGCACTCTTGGAGCATTCTCAATGCTCGTTTTCCTCTTTTTTCTTATTCACTTGTTGATTGGGTGAGACACCCATCAAATTGTCTCCCACTTTATTAATTTAGAGATTATGTAGATATGAGTACCACCTATTCTCCTAATTTCTTTATCTCTTGATTAATAATATTTTCATTGCGGATCAAAAAAATATATTTACAGTCTCAACAACATGGTTATGAAAATCAAATCATGCGAGTTGATTCGACCACAAAATAGGACTACGTAGTGTTACATCATAGCAAATATATTGGTAATACAATAATAAAGGTGAAAATATTTAAATTGTATGAGTGCAACCAATTTTTTTAATTTAAAATAAAAAACTTATAAAACAACTCAACTTTTATAAAAATATTGTTGTGAAGGATAGAAGATATTATCACTATCTTTGATTATACTTCTAAAATATGCTCTATAATAAAATTACGCATTTTTTAACAAATGATATAAATAAAATTATTTATCAAATTCTTTATTTCAGATCAGTTTAATGATATATACAATATTAATAATAATAGGTAGATAGGATTTGATGTTTGCATGGCATGCCATTGTTTTCTTCCCATATTTTTATATAATGTATGCTCTTCTGATATGTATTTATGTACATATATATTTATTTATACAATACTTCATCTTTATTCTATGTCATTTTCAACTAAATTAACATATTAATAAAAGTAATTATTTGTAGTATTATTCAATAATTGATAGTCTCATATCAAAAAATAGATATAATCAAATCTTTTAATAAAAACAAATGTAGAAAAAATAATAAGTGTTATATAGATAATGTAAATTTAGTGATAAAAAGATCATCAAAATCTTTTAGAGTGTATTTTATAATAAATACTAGACAGTGACATATGTGGCTGTGTAATAACAATCGGTAAATTAGGTATATAGTTCAGTAGGGAACCTACTAATTAATGAATGAGAAACCTTTCCATAATTACAAATCTAATAATGGAACAAAATTTAATATCTTTATTTTCTCTGGCTTTGAACAAGTTAATTAAATCTAGAAGAAAAAAACATATAATAGAAACGTGTACTTATCTGTAACGGGACAAACACATGGAAATATATTCTCTATCCCAAAATTATCATATCCTCATATCTCTAGTCAATCATCATCCTCCAAGTAATATAAAAAAATATTAATTTGTATTTTAAATTTTAATTAAATGACTTTATTTTTATTGGACTGAGACAGGAATTGAGACATTTTTAATCTTCCTTCCAAACGCATTGGTGGGAAAGGTGAGAAGCAATTATAGTTCCATTTCCCTGCTTAACTTTTCATTGATTGCATGTTGCTTTAGAAGCTCACATAGAAAATCTTAGCCTGAAGAAAATCCGGTCTCATGTCTCCCTCAGTTCCCATTGACATTAGCCTTTTAAGAACCACAAAAGTTTATTCCCATATTGTTTGATCAATGAGAACTCCTCAAATCCTAGAAACAAAATCTTAAGAGATCCTTTTGATAATTACCTAATTTTGACCCTCCTTCATCCATAACAATACCAAGTGGCTATAATATAAAAATGTATGTGGGGTAATCTATATGAATTGACAAAACATGACCAATTTTGACCCTTAGATTAGAATCATACGGTGGGAATTAAATCCCATATCAAATTGGTCTCTGCAATGGTAGAAATCTGTGGGTTCAAATTTTCAATTGAGGGAATCTTCGTGATCATGATGATGCGTACACAATCACAAGATACACATACGCAACTATTAATTAATTAATTACTATCTTTTAATAGTTCCTCCAAACGATGTTAGATGACGTTTTGGAAGGGAGGCCAAATATGTGTTCTATTATCGTATCTTTGAATTTGACATTTAAGCTTCTTTTGGCTGTAAGAAAGATTTGGTGAAAAAGAACGGGTGAGAAAGATAATGAAAAGTGGATTTTTATGTGGTTTGGGTTTACCTGGTTTCATGCAAAAGTGAAAGTATGAGTGAAATATACTTTTGTTAATTACTAAAAGATGAAAGTGTCCTAAATTAAAAAAGTCATTTCAGATAAGAGAACGAAGGATTTTTAAAGGTAGAATAAGATGGATGAGGATCCTATTATTTGACCTATAACATGTTAGTTTATGAGATTTTTTCACAGACAAATTAGGCTATGACTTTTAAAAGCATAGTTAGCTTAACATGTCATGTTTTAGTTCATCCAAAAGACTTATTAAACCTTATAGAGTGACCTATATAAAATGTATATACAAATATAATTTAATTGCTAAGGTTAGATGGATCTAGTCAAAAGTTTGCATATTAACTTATTTAAATATAAGCATGTTTAGGGTTTAGGATTTAGAGAGAAGATTGCTTCATTCTTAAAGTGGATTTTGAAAAGGCGTATGACTCAGTGAACTGTGATTTTCTCCTTTATATGATGGAGAGGTTGGGTTTCTGTCTTAAATGGAGGGTGTGGATTAAAAACTTCATTCTAATTCTAATTCTGTATCTATCTTGGTAAATGGGAGTCTACCAAAGAGTTTACTATGGCTCGTGGACTAAGGCAAGGTGATCCTATAGCACCTTTTCTTTTTCTAATAGTTGTTGAAGGTCTTAATGGCATCACGCGAGCTGCAATTTCGAAAAACATTTATACTGGGTACAAGGTTAGTAAAGATGAGGTTTCTATTTCTCATCTGCAATATGCGAATGACACCCTTCTTATTGGAGAGAATTCTGAGCATAACATTATGGTGCTTAAAAGTATCCTGAAATGCTTCGAGTTGGTGTGTGGGCTGAAAATTAACTTTCATAAAAGTTGTTTCATGGGTCTTAACTAGTCGTGATTTTGTTACGAAGGCGGTTGATAAATTGTATTGTGTTGTTGGCTCTGTCCCCTTTAAGTTCTTGGGAATCCCTGTTGGTGCAAACTCTAAAAGATTCTCTACTTGGTCTCCTATCATTGATTCATTCAAAAGAAACTCTCTCTTTGGAAGCACAAGCTCATCTCCTTTGGCGGTAGGATAACTCTTCTAAAATCGGTATTATGTTCTCTACCTATCTATCTATTTTCATTCTTTAAAGCTCCAATTTCTGTTATTAATATGATTGACAAAATTCAAAGGTGTTTCCTTTGGGGAAGGGTGACGAGAGAAAAGGGATACATTGGGTGAGGTGAGTGAAAGTTTGTAGGCCTAAAGAAGAAGATGGTTTTGGGCTGAAAAACTTATTCCTTTTTAACTTAGCTCTTTTAGGTAAATGGAGATGGTGTTTGTTATATGAGGGGGAGTCTCTTTGGGTAAAAGTTTTAAAATCGATATATGGGGATGAGTTTCTAAGTAGTGGAGGGGGTGATGAATTTGAGTTTTTCAAGAGGATTCTTCTTGGTGGAGAGAGTTAGGCAATCTTAGTCAGTCCAGGGAGGGAATAAGTTGTGGTTGGTAAATGATGGTGTTCGTAGATCTTTAGGATGTGGCTCTTCTATTAAATTTTGGACTGATTTATGGGTGGGGAGAGATACCCTTAAAAATTCCTTTGCAAGATTATTTCAGGTGGCTTTAGAAAAAGATGCAATTGTTGAATCCTTGGGTGCTTGGAGTAATGGGGTTTGGTCTTGGAGCATACATTGAAGAAGGGACTTGTTCGTTTGGG
>NC_032020.1:16721065-16725080 GCF_001865875.1 Lupinus angustifolius | reverse complement strand
TCAGGAGTGCTTACCAATCTTTGCATCATGTGGAAGGAAGTCAGGACCTTGTTTTCTTCAAGAGGCTTTGGGCTTCTAATGTTCCATCAAAGATGAAATGCTTAGTGTGGAGAATTGCCTTGGATGGGGTACCAACTAAAGTGAACTTTGGTCATAGAGGTGGATTATCTATGCAAGATCCTCTTATTTGTTCTCTTTGTGGTGAGGTGGAGGAAACTACTAGTCACTTGTTTTTTTCTTATTCAATATCCTATCTAGTTTGACAAAAGCTTTATTCTTGCTTTGGTCTTACATCTATCATTCGTAGTGATGTAATGACTCTCTTTGCATATAATGAAAACATGATATGGTTGGAGAAAAAGAAAAAAGCAATTATGGGTGGCTCTTTGGTTTGTCACAATTTGGACTATTTGGTACATTAGGAACAAAGTTATCTTTGAGAACTTTAGGTTCCAAATAGAAGAGATGATGGAGCTTATTTTTCTGCATTCCTGGAACCTTATTATTGTCCGCTTTCCTTTCTTCTCTTACTCTTATGTTGATTGGATGAGACATCCATCAACTTGTCTGTCTCTTTGTTAATTTCTATGATTCAGTGGATATGAGTGCCACTTGTTCTCCTAATATTTTATCTCTTGATTAATAAAGTTTTCATTGCTGATCAAAAAACAAATAAGCATGTTAACATATTTTTTCAATAGACTTTTAAATAGATTAATATATTAGACTAGACTTTTAAACATGCAAGATAAAACTTTTAAAATTTATTTCAAGGATAAACATATCATACTCATGTGAGACTCATGCTCCCATATACAATATAGGTTGGAATATTTGAGGTGATTTTTATACACTTTTTACTTCTATTCCCAAAAGGATGCATAGAGTACTATATATAAAATATGATCATATTGATTTAAACATACAAATGCACACATTTTATCTCATATCATGTAAATTTTGTTTCTAAAAGGATATTAACGTATATGTACCCCTAAATTTAAAATGTAAATTCTTGGGATAAAAATATTCAAAATTTTCTGTATTTAATAAGAGGATTTTGTACATCCAATCTCTAACCACAAAATAATCATGACACACTATATTTTTGGGTTTTAGAAAAGAGTTTAATATTTATGAATATAAAAATTTATATACAATTATTATTTCTTAATAATAATTAAATATGAGTAGTTAACAATGTAGAGACACTGTTTAATATTTAGTATACGGCGAATTAATAAATTTAAAATTCTGATTTTCTGTTGATGTGTTCATTAAGGTGTGCCCCATGACCCTTTCTGGGCCATTTTTTAAACTATTTTATAATCAGTATCATTTGTTCAAAATTGTATTATATGTGCATTAATATACTAAGTATTTCATCTATCATTCATATGAATTATTTTTCTAAAGAGTCAATGACGATTAAATATAAATGGTGAATAATAAAGTAATAATATATAAAACTCATACACTTTCAATACATATTTATTTTTCTGGAATTAAAATTGTTTTTAAAATGAATTTTAATCAATAATAAAGTGAAAAGTAATGTACAAAGCAGAGGATGAGTGTTTTATTGCACTTTCCAACCCATATACTCTCTTTTCCATGCATGCTCCTCTCAATCCTCCTGTTTTTTTCTATTTATAGCACACAACCTCCTCCACCTTTCTTCACCACTCACTTCCTCCCCTTAACACAACCTTTAGTTTTTTCCCTTCTTCTTCTTCTTCTTCTTCTCTCAAAAATGGCCAAGAACTATCCTTTTCCTACATACTTGATTCCACTGTTACTAACCATAATCCTTTTGATATCCACAGTGAGCAAAACCAAGGGATGGAAAACAATGCTACCACCAGAACTTGCCATTGATAAAAGCATATCCCAAAATCTCCGCAACGACATCGAAACCATTCAATTGGCTTCTAAAGACTATGGAAACATCATGCAAGAATTCCCAGCAGCTGTGTTTCATCCATCTTCTATAAATGACATAGCAAGCTTGATAAAACTCTCATACAATAGCTCAGTCCCTTTCACTATAGCTGCAAGGGGACAAGGCCACTCAATTAGTGGACAAGCCATGGCTCGTGATGGTGTTGTTGTTGATATGGCAAGTTTCAGAAAACAAAGAAATGGGGTTGGAATTAGTGTTCATGAAGACCCTTTTATTGGTTACTATGCTGATGTTGGTGGTGAACAACTTTGGATTGATGTGCTGCATAAAACGCTTGAACATGGAGTTGCACCGGTTTCTTGGACTGATTATTTGTACTTGACTTTGGGAGGAACCCTTTCCAATGCTGGGATTAGTGGCACTACATTCCGTTATGGACCTCAAATCACCAATGTTCATGAAATGGATGTGATTACAGGTATTAAAAAGGTTCAATTCTTCTTGGTTTTCTTGGTTTTTCTTTTGTTTACAGTATATACTCCCAAATTTGAACCATTTCTGAAAACAAAACCTTGGTCTCGTCATTTCTTCTATTTCCCTCTTAAGCAAATGACACCAATATAGTATACAAATTCAGAAGATAAATAGATATATGCATGATATTATATATATGATGTCAATATTTTTATTCATATTTTACTACAAATAAAATAGTTCTTTTCTCTTACACTCATAGAAGGTAGTTGTCCAAACAAAAATGACTACATCATTAATAACCTTATCAATCATTTGCAGCACTCCTAGAATATTACTAACGGTGAAGAAAATACAAATAAATGGGGGAAACCAAAACCCAGTAAAGAAAATTAGGTAAATTTATAGTTAAGCAAATCTAATCTATTCCTAAAAAACTTCCCTAATAAAAAATGGAAGTTGATCCAACAAAAAGTCATAATTCAACAAATCACTCGCAAATAATTTCTAAGCACAAGTGTTACCCTCCATAGAAATATTAGATGCTTGAAAATCCATATTGGAAAGAAATATGTAATTGGAAATTCTTCCATGTATTTCGAAGGGCACTATGGTACCATTTCACTGCTTTGAATTGGCAATAAGCTAGTTGTCCAAGTTAGATTATAAAGAGTAAACAAGTATATTTCTTTGTATAATAGTGATTTCATTTCTTTGATTTTTCGTGTAGAACGTGTTTATTTGGAAGGAGATAAATTTAGTATTTTCTCAAATAGGAGCATACCCCCACTTTATGAAAAAATATTGGGTGAAAAGTACTAGTTGAGCTATGCAAAGTACTTTTATATTTATATTAATAAAGTTTGTACAACTCTATACATATCAAAATATTAGTTTTTATTCATGAAATGAAACTTTGAAGTCAGCCCCACCACAAGATTTAGTTTCTCTACGATTAGGGTGAATGATGCAATTTTTTCCACAGTCTTAGGATAGCGTGTTCGAAAAATTTAAGGAACCAGTTCATATGGTCATAGCCTGCAATTTTTATTGACCTGTATGCTGGTCAAAGTCTTATTTGGTTAATTCTTTATTTCAACTAAAGACGAATAAATTTTACTATTATTGTTTATTTACATAATGCTTGCAAGTAAATTATTAAGAGTAACCTTAACAAGTGCCTATTCTTTAAAAAATTAAATTAGAAATTTACATTGGAAAATGATGTTTTGACGTATTGAGAAATATTAGAGTTAATTTTTGAATACTAATTTTCTTCGACAATGGTGAACATAACTATTACTTAATTAGTATTTTTTGTGCTGCTGGTTCAGGAAAGGGAGATTTGGTGACGTGCTCTTCTCAAGAGAATTCAGAGTTATTTCACGCCGTTCTTGGAGGATTAGGGCAATTTGGAGTTATAGCAAGGGCAAGAATCGCTCTTAAGCCAGCACCTAAAAGGGTACGTTTATTTAAAAATACCTCCAAATATATAAGTACCTGAATACATTTAATTTTAGTTATATTTTATGCACCATAAATGATTAGACAATTTTTACAATCCTTGTGTATTTTGGGGTTTCATAGAAGTGCTTTTGTATAAAAGAAAACTGTCTTAATTATATATATATATATATA